>NC_139229.1:91311422-91508922 GCF_977018435.1 Lepisma saccharinum
GTTACGTAACTATGGAGCTATTTATTTATTTGCAATCCACAACATTTTTGTAGCAAGTTGGAACATGCAAGTGGCGACTTCTTTTCCACACTTTGCACTACTAATCGTGGTTACTGTGATAGCAGATTATGTGTTCGCTGCGATACTCACGGGACTGCTATGCAAGTTCATCAATTAGATTAAACGCAACAACAACAAATGGGTAAATAATTTTTAGTGTACGGTACTTCTTATCGCACGAAGTCAAACACTCTCTCGATCAAGCGCCGTATTTCGTCGATTGACGTCATGTTAAATCCTTTGGTTATTATTTATGCTTGCGATGTTAACCTAATATACCTAACCTAACCACGAAAGCATTCCACCGCGCTTTCGTCAAAAGATGAAATACGACGTTTGATCGGGAAGGTGTTGGACTTACGTGCGATGAGCCATGCTCAAAAGGTTGAGCCACGTGGGCGCTTTTGTCGTGTCATCTGCTTCGCTCAGGCGGGCAGCAGGAAATAAACCAGGGGTTCCCAAATTTTTCGTTTCACGGCGCCCTTAATTTTCAAGATTTTTCCGCGGCGCCCAAAGTCAGAATATAGGCCTATTTAAAGCCGCGTTTACACCGAATGTTACCAACAAATGTTATTAACTTTTTGTTACCAACACGGTTAACAACGGATGTTGTCAACAAATGTTGATGACCAGAACACTAGTTTGACTTTATTTTTGTTAATAACTTTTGTTAACATTTTGGCTGCATGACCTCAGTTGGCTGCAAGATGCCGACTGTGGAGGAAGTTGTACTCTCTGTGGCAGCATGTGTCATTTTGGTGCAAGAGAGAAGACCAAGAAGATTTTGGGTGAGACCTTCACTGCTGGCAAGAGCTAATTATAGCGGAAGTGATTTGTTGGTTTTTGTCTTTTATTGTTTATAAGTCCCAAAGAACAGGCTTCTCGCGGGAACAATTCAACTAAGTTCAGCACTTGATCCTTTGACCACTCCAACGTGTTAGTGAAAATTTGCTATAAAAAGATACCGTAAATGTGTGGATGCAAGAGGAGAACATTTCCAACGCTTCTTGTAACAACGACGTGTTTATTCTAATTGTAACAGTCCACCTAATTGTACGAGCTTATTTCATTACAGTTTCGGAGCAAATTGACAATACCGGAAGTATCTTCAATTGCTTTTAAATTCGGCATACTCACTAATTTTGGCCTCGTAATCACGAATCTGCAGTTAAGATTTGGCGGTCACGTCCAGAAATTGCAAACTAAGTCGAAAAAAGTGGGTCCGTTAAAGGAGTAAACACCGCGGTGGCTCAGTCGGTAACGCGTCTGACTACCATGCTCAAGGTCCCGGGTTCGATCCCCGGCCGGTTCAAATCCGGGAACTTTTCTAACGGCCCCGGCGCCCACCCAGCGTCGAATAACATGGGTACCTGGGGGAAACCCTGGGGGGTAAAGGCGGTCAGGGGCGTGATGCTGATCACATCACCCCCACTCACGACCGGATCAAGAAAGTGTGGGGCGTTACCCCCACACCCCCTATACGCCTTCATGGCGTGGTGCTATGCACAGGGGAACACTTTACCTTTTTTTACTTTTACAATTATTTTTTGCAATGATTAGCGTTTCAAAACTATGTTTACGATCACCCTTAATTTAACTATGCTTGCCTTGCCTTGCCGTGAATTGTTCGTGGGACAAACATATTTTCCACCTTTACGCAAGACGCCATTTTCTCACATGCAAATGAGCGCTCCATTCAACGGGTCTCACTTATTGCACAACACTTGAGTAACGTTGTGTTATGACTACGGTAGCAAGACCGTTGTGCGGAAAGGAAGACGTCTTCATATCAGAAAACATGGTTTCCATGTTAGTGTATGGAGAATCATAGCGGTAACTGACAAGCTTATTTTGCAATTTCTAGACGTGACCGCCAATTTTTAACTGCAGATTCGTGATTACCAGGCCAAAATTAGTGAGTATACCGAATTTGAAAGCAATTGGACATACTTCCGGTATTGTACATTTATACCACAGTTTCCAGTTACGCGGATGTTGCATAGTTTGCCGTCAAACGAGCTCTCGTTGTCAGGTATGCTTGCCGTGACGATTTGACCGTGAAAGGCACTGTATTTTGTACCAATTTTGTGATAACATACCATGTATTTCAATAGCCTGATGTAATTCTTGTATGTTTTATAGTAAAGCTCTTGGTAAATTGATGCATATAGTTACAAACTAATATTAATCAATATGTCGGTATCGGTTGGAATGTGCAAGAGTATTGGTATGGGTATCGGTTCAGCTCTACTGGTATTTTAAATTATTTATAATATTTGCTCAACTGGAGTTTAAGTAGTTAAACAGAATAGGATACCACCATATGACCATCAACGCATTCTCTTGCACATAAAACCGATAAGGCAAGATATCTTAGTCACTCATAGCACAGTATGAAATGCGCCTTATAAATATAATTTTCTTCGAAATTGTTTCTAGAGAGAGAACTGATAGAACTCTAAACCCCAATATCCTTTCTTTTAAATGTTAACCTAACCCTTTAAATCAACTTAAAATGTTAACTTATACTAATCCTGCGAATTGTTGCAGAAAACCACGACATTCAGTGCCATCTATTGACGCTTCTCAGAATCTATCTTGCGCTACACCCAGTCAACATAGCATAGCCTGTCGTATATAAACAATCCACTAGGACAGAATAGCACTGAATAATTTATATGCACATCCAGGAAATTCTTTACGAGGATTCTGTGGATTTTGCGGTTACTGACGATTTCGAATCCGAAGTGGAAGTTTTAAGTTAATTTTCATTAATTATTCTCATACAGTGGCGGCGACTAGGAGGCCAGTTGCTTCCCCCAATTTTTGCCCCCGCTCTATGACCTTTAATGCTAAACCTTGTCTACCAAGCGGAGGCGGCGATAAGGTGGCGTGGAGGGCAATTGTCCCCCACTTTTCGCCACTTTTGCCCCCGCACTATGCTAAACGTTATCTACCAATGTAAAGCAAACTATCCTTGCACTTCCCAGTTTTAGAACACAATCGCCGCCACTGCTACCAAGCAAAAGTAAACTGTCCTTGCCCCCCCCCCCCGTTTGACACCCAATCGCCGATACTGTTACATATGTTTGAAGTTAGTAAATGTTATTACAATGTTTATTTTTTTCTATCAGGAATTTGTTACAGAAAATGTGAGGACATGTATTATAATATTATATATCTATGGAAAGAGGACGTCTTGTAGAATTCGGAATGGTTTGGCAAATAATAACAAACTTAGCAATATCGATTATCTGAAAAACAGCAAAAAAAAAACATCAGTGTCCGTAAAGAAACAAGGTATTTTTAAGCCAATCCGCATATAACCACTAACAGATTGAGTGAGAGTCTCGACTTACTTGACGACGAGTTGAACAGCCCAGCCGGCGAGCCTGGCACCGCCATGTTGCTCAGCTGAGAAGCGGATGTGTAGCTTCCGTTCATGGTGGTCCCGTATGATGCACCGTTGGAGGAGTGAGGGGTGGAAGCACTTGAGCCGTACCCCCTGGGCGACACGCTACTGCTCTGACCTCTACCGTACTCCTCTAGAAAAAAAACCCTATCAGTAAGACAAACAGTAAGTAAGGTGAACTCAGGAATTGGGAACATACAAATCATAATGTGAGAGCATGCACACTTCATTGAAACCTATTTACAATGTTTATAACTTGTTATGAGAGGCAAAACTACTAATTTCCAACGTCCAGTCTCTTTTTCTTTTAAATTAATGTTAATTCGTATGTACTGATTCTAATTCAGTACAATGTTGTATGTTGTGAACGTGTTACTTGTTCTGAATATTAAACTCATGAACTGAATTACTAAATTGAGGTAAAGGTTCCATGAAATAGCTCTGTGAAGGGTCTTTCTAACTAGGAATTGTACACGAATAGAAAGTGCTATTTCTATCCATTTCAAATAGGCTTTGGTTGCGTATACAGGGAAAGAACATGCTCAAAACAAGGAAATAACGTGCTTTCCTGTAAAAATCAAGAAAATGGCCGGCCAAAGCACGTTCTTTCCCTGTGGTCTGCAAGAATGAGATCAACGTAAACAAAATCACGTGACTTGGAAGAAGTAATTGCTTTGCTATTGGTTAATATTGAACTCCGGCTGTCAAAAGATACATTGACTTATATATATAATTCATAAAATAAGCCCCTACACTTTATTGTAGTATCTCATACAAGTGATATGGGGTTATCATACGCACTTCTATATATACACATAATATTTCCACGTGCAATTCCTGTTAACAGCTGCAATTAGCCACTAAACGCACGGCCATGAAAATAGGCGGCTGGGCAGAATTGCGCTGGTGTCACATATGGGAAAAGCAAAGCGAGAGCGGGGCAAAAGTCGCTGGTTCCCGCGCACTGGGTGGCAACGTCAACCGGGCTGCGTTGCCTAGTTCGAGCGTCTGGTCGACCTCTCTTTGGGGCACTTTTGTGTCATCTCTGACCTTTCGAGCAAATACTGTCAGTTTGCAGCACATGGATTACAAAGACCAACTCTAAAAATATCATTCTCATAAACCTCCGAACACTTGTGCTCCGACGTGGCAACAGCGCAAACGTCTGCCACCCGCCTAATTTCATGCCCGTACGTTTAGGGTTTCCGAAAAGCCAATTGCATTTGTTTACATCAATTTAGTTCTCACAGCAGATGGAGTTTAGTGATGTTCCTACAAATTGTTGCAATAATCTTACTGAAATAATTGATGTGGGAGCTCAAGGGTTGACAAATGAAGCGAAATAGAGATGTTTACAAAAGAGTAACGCTGAAAATATGAAAGACAGAATCATCCCATGGTTTAGTGGAAAAAATCCACAACTGGGGGCTAAAAAATAAAAATTATTCGTCTTCGTTACGACATCCTTGGTTCACACTGTTAACCGTTGGACCTTGCATAGGTTATGATGAGTATGAAGTATACTAAGTGAGGTTAACGAATTCAACAAGGAACAGATTACAAGAATAATGGCGATATGCATGTTTTCAGCTTCAGTGCATCGTGTATGTCTACTTTATTTAACGTAAATTATGTATATTTTTAACTGAAGAAACTGTGAAACAACGCTACTGGTTCTAGCGCCATTATGAATAATAGTTCAAAAAGACAAAGATAGATGGCACGATATATTTTAGTATAATATGTGCATCATAACGCATTAGAAGTTTATTTCATTAGGTCAATCTTCCACAACAAAATTATTTATGTATCAAAGTAGCCTAAATATATATTCTTGAATATTGAACTTCCATTTTGTGTAAATATTTTCTCCTTTTTATAAAATATCTCGCATTTTAATGATCACTATGCTATATAAAATATTTTGTTTGGAAATGCATATTTGTATATGTCTGTAAATGTGTGCACCACTTCGTTGTCATCCTAATAAATTTTTATTTGTATATTTTGTTAGAAAATACATATATGTAAATGTATCAGAGCTGAAATGGTTCAAGCTTTGCCCAGCATTCTTATTATTAGCTCTAAATATATAAAGGTAGTGATTGCTACTACAACTGTTTCAAGAATTTCCATTGGCTTATAGCTTTTTGGGGTTGTAAATAATCTGTGGTGGTTAGGTTAGGCTTGTTGGGTTTGGTTCTCTTAGAAGAAGAAGAAGACGACGAAAAATGGTTGTAGCAACAATACCCACCATACATAAATAGAAAAACGCTACAACAGATACTTAGAGTGTATTAGGTCTTGGTGCTTGTTAGAACCTCAATGAAATTACCAAGTCTTGTCGAAACTGGTGTCGTCCTTTTAACACTTGAAGGGTTGTTAGTTTACATATGAAGCTCTGCTCACTTCACGCCATCTTTTTTATCAATCTATTTACAGCCAATAACTTCAGTATAAGCATTGCAAAAATGTATATTGGACCTTCTGGGTATTGATGTAGAGACAAGGAACCAATTGTTCACCAATCAGGATTCTGGCTTCAGTAGTTTATCGATCTCTGAGAAATTCGAGGCGTCTACTATCGGATTAAAAATTGTGAATTCTCGAGTTTGGATTCCAATTCAAAATTAACCAGTAGAGCCACATATAAACGAGATATATCAACATTTAGCTTATCCAATTCTGCGTTAAGCCATGGTAACCAATTTTTTTTTTTTCGAGTTTGCCTTCAATTTTTTGTAGCAAAATAAGTCAATCAGTGAATGTGGCAACACCGCACGTTCTGTCGCTAACCGACTCAACAACGATGATGAACCGTGGAAACTGCGGGCTGTTACTGCGAGTCGAGTCGCGACAGCGCGTGCGGTGTTGCCATGTTCACTGATTGACTTATTTTGCTACAAAAAATTGAAGGCATACTCGAAAAAATGTTGGTTACCATAGCTTACAGCAGAATTGAATTAGATAAATTTTGATGTAACTCGTTTATATGTAGCTCTACTGGTTAATTTTGAATTGGAGTCCAAACTCGAGTATCCATAATTTTTAATCCGATAGTAGATTTCCTCAGAGTTCTTCCACCCAGCAAGTTCTCCATGGACCATATTAGTGCGACGTCACGCTAGAAGATTCAGACCAAACAAGGCAATCATGTGGTTCTAGCTCCTTCAAAAACACTGAATTTTCCATCGGAAGGGGTAGCTTTAAATATTGTGACAGCAGTTATGAAACAACATTGTGATGCGTATCGTACATCAATGTAAAGAAGAGATTTCGAAGAATACGTCTATATATAACACATACCTTGCAGATGAGAATGTAAATAATAAATGGAGTAGGAAATCGAGTAATGCGAATGCTCCTAACGGCGTCCGATCTTTATAAATGCATGATTTTTTTACTCCAGTTATTCTCTACCTTATTCTCTGTAAGGTATGTGTGATATATAGACGTTATCACATAAATCTTATCTCTACATGAATGTACTATGCACATCACAATTTTGTTTCATAACTGCTGTCAAGAACATTACAGTTACGATGGCAAATTCAATGCTTTTAAATAGGAGAAAAACACGGGTCAGATTTGTTTGGACTCAAAATGCTTTGCTGTGACGTCACCACTAATATGGTCCAGTGAGAGGATGTGCTCGGTGGAAGGAGTGTACACTATCTACGATAGAGAAACAGAAGGAGTTTTATGCACCTTCAGTCCACTGACCGTTTCCGTTCTCCTGGACACTGACTGCGAGTTGGCCGGTGTAGGTGTTGAAGCCGGACATCGTGTTGTTGGTCATGGCCGGAGAACGGGGTGCTGTGAGGGCCAGCTGATTGTTGCGAGGCATGCTGTACAGCGCCTCCGCCAAATCTGCGGCCCGTTTCAGAATTATTTCCTGGAATGATAGAAATCAAATAATATTAAGTCTCGCGCATTTTGCAGGGAGTTGACGATTTATTGTTTGTGTCGAAATGGTTGGACTTCTGATTATGCTCAGTGCTCCTGTTAGAAACAATAAACTGAATGAGTAGTGCCAGTAACTTGGTCTCCTTTCTTATGCTCAAGAACAGTTCGAATCAGTGCCTACGAAGACTCAGTCTCTGTCTGCATTAAGAGGAACAGTTTGAATCAGTGCCGAGGAGGACTCGGTCTCTGTGTACAATAAGAGGAACAGTTTGAACTAGTGCTGACGAAGACTCATTCTCTGTGTGAATGAAGAGGAACAGTTTGAATCAGCCGGAGAAGACTCAGTCTCTGTCTGAATTAAGAGGAACCGTTTGAATTAGTGCTGAGGAGGACTCGGTCTCTGTGTGCAATGAGAGGAGCAGTTTGAACTAGTGCAGACGAAGACTCATTCTCTGTGTGAATGAAGAGGAACAGTTTGAATCAGTGCCGAGAGAGACTCAGACCCTGTCTAAATTGAAAGGAGAAGTTTGAATTTGTCCATGTATTCAGACAACAAATTGTATAGTTGATGGTACCGATTCTCTTTCCCTTTGATCTTCATAGAAGTAACTCGAATTACATGCAGTAGAGACAAAAACGATGTATATACATCTATGACAGAAAAATAGATCAGTGAATGCAATTTGTCCAAGTCTTTTGAACTCGGAGTCAAGTTTTGATTTATGTGGGTAAATCTTAAATAGCAAGTTATCAGAAGTCCAACCATATCGACAATAGATTGTCCTAGCTTTATTTATGTATCATAAAATTAAATTCTAATTCTTACTGTTAAAATACACATAATAACTGATTCTGAAAACATATTACATAGAATGTGTTTAGTGAACAATTTCCCGTATTCATGCTGGACATAAAAACGAAATTTATCTCCTTTGACCTTAATTGTCCAAAATACATGTGTCTGTATGGAATATAGTGTAAGTGTTCTGACAAAATATGAAAATCCGCCTCAAGTAAGCATTGTATCGAGGCATGTAGAGTCTTGATTGAGCCTTGATACGTCTCAACAAGGGTACTTCTCTCATTCTGATTTCCTGTCTCGATTTTAGCAAGATTGTCTCGTTGCCGTCTCGTTTTGATTTATGCGAAGTTCTCTCCTCCTCGTTTCGATTTGTGCAAAGTTATCTCGTTCTCGTTTCGATTTGTCAAAGTTCTCTCCTCGTTTCGATTTGTGCAAAGTTCTCTCGTTCTCGTTTCGATTTGTGCAAAGTTCTCTCGTTCTCGTTTGGAATTGTGCAAAGTTCTCTCGTTCTCGTTTGGAATTGTGCAAAGTTCTCTCGTTCTCGTTTCGATTTGTGCAAGGTTCTCTCGTTTTCGTCTCGATATTTGCAAGGTTCTCTCGATCTGGACTCGAATTTCGAGTCGAATACGAGAATTGTCTCTGTACCCTCCCTATACCAGAACCTCGAGGACAGCCTTTATTGGTGCCGAAGGAGCCAATCAATACGATCCCCTAAATCCAAGAGGCAGGGGGAAGACGTCCGTCTGTCATTCCACGCTCAAATGTCTGAAGACGAATTCCTCATTCGATTCCGCCAAAGTTATGTAAGATTAAGGTTCCCATCACAGCTAAATGTCGAGCGGGGAGAGCGACAATGATCCCGCCCGCATAAATTATTCTCCCTCGGAAGACAAACCGCCTTCGCCAGTGGAGATTAGTTCGTCAGACGGACACCGTGAATATTTCAAGAAGTTTCGCGGAAACTTGTAAGAGAACCGACCTGGAGGATGGGGGGGAGTTGATTTCTCCGTGGAAGCCGTCTTGACCGATGTCTGCCGTCCGGGGAACTAACCGGAAATTTAATTCAAAGAAGGCGATGCAGCGTGATTGGAGAATTGCTAATTTCTTGACTACGAGCAACGTTTTCAAGTTCAAGTTTCTGTCATCGTGAACACTGAATTTGCATTTTTATTATTTAAGTCACCTTTCTTGTGTTTTTTTGGTTAATCGCGACCATGTGGATGAATAGATGAAATCGATAAAGGAACGCTCACAAAGAAACACCAATTCTCACGCTAGGGATTGAACCCAGGACCACAAGTGGAGAGACTGCGGATGCATCACTCAAGGCGATTGGCTGACCGCCTTTGCGGAGCGGTTAGCACAGTGCGCAACGACGTTAGGAGTCCCTGGTTCGAAGCCCAATCTGGGCATGGGTGTTCTTTCTGAGTGACCTTCATCTATTTCATCACATCATCACTCATACACATCGTCGCGATTAGCTGAAAGTGAAAGAAAAGCGAATTAAATTAAACCAAATCGATCAAGGATACTGACCAACACAATTATTATTGTTTTTGTACAACTATCAAAAATATGAATTTTCGTTCCATTAGATCATGATTTCAAATTTGATTTTAGACCCGACCTCAGTAACAAAGTGGTTATCACGGCGCCCTAAGACGCCAGGGGCCCGGGTTCGAATTCCAGCCTGGGCACGGATGTTCTTTGTAAGTCTCTCTTCATCATATCATCATTCATCCTCAGCGATTCCCAAAAGTGGAAGAAAAGCATAGTCGAGTAACCTAATTCAATCATTCAAATCTGATTTTAGGTCTGTCCTAGATGTGTGTGTGTGTGTACATAGACACACAAACATACACTCTAACAATACATAAGCCGGTATATAATAACTGTGTGGTGTTCTTGTTGTACAGATGCAATGAAGTACAACAGTGATTTAACTGTTATTTACCTCTTTGATACTCCGAAACTAATATCAGATCTCATTCTATTCTCAGCTCTTTGAGAAATTTGTATGTGTGAGGGGGGGGGGGGCTTCCAGACCGAAGCGACACGTGTCACTTGTAAACCTAATTTTAGAAATAAATAGATTAGCTCCTACCGAATTGACACAAGCTGCAACCGAGGAAGGACATGCTAATAAAGTATCGCACTGTAAATTATACAAAGCTATGTAAACAAAAGTAAAACCGGATATGGAACACATTAGTACATCTTTGAATATTGCTTACGTCATCACGGCTAGTTTTTGTGAAAATGTACCTTTGTGGTTGATAATTTCTCATGGATTGTAGAATTCGACATTAATAGAGTGTTTGTTTAATGACAGCAGAACAATGAAATCGAAGCTTCATGTCACAGATAGTGTTTTATGTATATTCCATTTATTTTATAATACAGTAAAACCTCGTTAATCCGGACCCCGATAAGCCGGACTTCGCTTAATCCGGACAGGCAAAAAAAAAGCAGAATGCAAGGTTTTAAATGTGGCTAGAAGTCAACAATCGCATTCGTCATATTGTTGTTACATTTTACTGTACTGTATAGTGTATTTAGACCTATGCCTTTTAAATACACCATAATAAACGTGCTTTGTTGCTATAAACTGAGTTGTAATGCACTTTCTACTGTTGTTTTAGGTTATTTCAGTTAATCCGGACTTTCGTTAAACCGTTGAACTTATCCCCCCCCCATTAGTCCGGATTAACGAGGTTTTACTGTATTAAGAATGTATTCCCAGCGTACAAGCTTAAACCCGAAATTAGATCCACTAAGTTTGTTCAGCTGAACCTGCTATTAAATACTGTATTATGTTGCTAGTATAAGTAGAATTGAAAACAGTAACAATAAAATATCTATAATCTGTTTTCACGGATGTAAAAAAAAATAGATCCTTAATTCTTCAGTTTTGATGTTAAAAGTAATGGTTTATGATTTACAATACTAGGCATATGTAACGAAATTGCCTGTTTCTTTTCGTTTATGTGCGTCGTGCTGTCATCTAACGGTGTGAACTCCAATGAAAACTATTCAAAACCGGTGACGTAAAACGCCGCGAAATTCTCCAATATTTTCACTGAAATGACACTTACTTGTTAGTCAATTATATAGATTGTTCTAAATATGTGCTTATTTAGTACGTTTTACATACAAAATAATTCTGAATTTTAAATATGTTTATGTTTTAACTTACGGCAAGCAACCTAACCACACTAAGTGAGAGTTGAAAGTGTTAGATAGACCTACAATATGACTTGGGAGCCGCGGAAAGATCCTGAAACACTAAGGGCATCATGAAATGAAAAGGTTTGGGAACCGCTGCTCTAAATCTTAAGCGCTGATTTAAGAGGGGGAGACACTCTCTGTTTCTCTGAAAGTGCTTACATTGATGTAGGCCTATATTTGTATCCCCCCCCCCCCCCCCCATACTTGTCAGCTCTTATACTCTTAGAGCGTTCCATTCCTACCACCGTTCCTGAGACTTGCCTGGCTCGAAATGTCTCTCTTCTTATCATACACTTGAGAAATGTGGAGTTCCGACATTTCCGACACCGTCATTTGCGACACTAAGGCAAAAACTGGTTTTTCCCCGTCATAAGCGACACTGCTTGGATTTTCCCCTACGATTTCTAATTTGTTTACCAGAATTAGCAACATTTGCGTGCGTGCGGCAGCAAACAATTACAAACCAGATCCAGACGTGAGGCTGTGTATAAGAATGTGTTCAGCTCTGGCTTACCTCCCTGTGGCTGACGTCGATGATGGATGGATGTGTGTGATGGAAGATGCGCCAAACCACGACACATTGAGAAAATTTTTGGATTATTTCGTTTAACAGTGGATGAACAACTCTGTTTTCGACATTTCCATGTGGAACTGCAGTCGAGGGATGGAACCATACAGTTAATGTATTGACGGAAAAGTCAAGTCCTAACGTGTACCAATTAGTGAAGACTTTAAGATTAGAAGCTGTGTACAACGACTACTTATGTGAGAGGATAACCTTGAATCTTAGAGGGAAACGTAGACGACGTCAGTACATTACATTAGATGAGAGAATACAAAGAGCGTTTGCAGACTATGAAATGCATAGAGATCTTACGCGCTTTCTGAGGAGAATGGCGTACGTTCAGAAATGAGAATGAAAATAGTAAGATGTTGGCTCAACTACAAGAGAAACGACGCATTCTACATTTCTACATTGACAAGGGATTACAGTCTGCTCCTATACTGACAAGGGATCTAAACAATCCGTCATTGACAAAGGATAAATACATCCAGCTTTTAAACACCCAGCTTCCATGATGCCAGTGTGAAGGAAAACTAATAAAGGTTTTAAAAAACACACCAGCTTCCATGATGCTGCCAGTCCTAAGCCTGGATAAAGTGTGAAGGGAAGCTATTTACACTTTGTGTCGCAGATGACGGTGTCGCAACTGTCATGGAATATATTTTCCTTACAGTGTCGCATATGACGGCAGAAATGCTAGTGTCGCATACGACGGTGCCGCAAAAGTCGTGGATTCGAGAAATGTAACAGCGAGAGCCACTGTAATTTATTTATATCGATGACTGAAAACTTTACGTTCCGATTGGCTGCTGCGTTGAATCACTTGCGATTGGCAAGCTATGTCAACAATTCAATCACCATGCACGGAGGTGTCGCGACGATAACAAATTGCCCCATTTACTAAGCGACAGAAAAAAAAGTCTTGCAACCTTCAAGGCTGGGAGAAGCCACTAATGATTCATCCTCTTATCAAGGGTGAACATGCAGCTTTCCGCCAAAGATTAACCTTCGAACCGTCTCAAGTAGTTATAACATCTATGGATCGACATTTTTAGCAACGCAAATGACTATTCACTTTTTTGTAATACAATCCGTACGTATCTACGGGACGCCCGCATGCTCGAGTCTCCTGGGGGAAGCGTAACAACTTTTCTCCTCAGGTTTCGACCGGTGGTCACCCACCATCGTGAGGAAATTGGGGAGCTACGAGTGAGTAGCGTAACCCGGTCACGGAAACCTGCAACAACGACTGGGGGTTCGTCGTGCTGCCCACACTTCACCCCGTAACTGGTTGGATGATCTCCCAGCTCGGGTGAGTGAGTAGAATCAGGTTGGGAGAATGAAATTCTGAACGAACACTCAGTTGCATGTTATTACTATAGGTATTTATACTTCACAGCTAGACTTTAGAGGCTATTCTTTTACACAATATCTTATTAACTTATATACGCAACTAATAGAATTTTGCACGCAAAGAATGTCCCGGTTTCGAATCCCGACCTATAGGCATTGGCGTTCTTTGCAACTGTCCCATAAACTTCATCATATCATCACTCATCCTAATCGCTAAAACTGGCAGAAAAGGGGCAACCAGGTGCGATGTTAACAATGTATCACTTAACATTAAAACAACAATAATTATCAAACGGGGGAGTGTATTTTATCAATACAGATAGGTGCGACTCAATGTATGTTCTTTAATTACATATACATATTTCTTTGCACATATCGTGCATTTCAAACCGATAGATTTTCTTTAGACCCCTTGAATTCTTGATAATAGATTATAAAAATGTACAGCAAGAGTTTCAAAATCCGTATCTACCAGTACCAACATTTTTCGGACATTCAACTAAAATTTCCACGCGCCTGTCTTTACCTGCACATAGTATAAAAATGTACCACAGTGGCGCTAGTTGCAGACTACAATCTTGAAATTCGCTACGCCAGGTAAACCGTGGTACCAGAATTTGTCGCTAGATGATGCGCCGGTCTGGAAGAAAATCTCCTTGCCCGTGTTTGCAAATTGAACACTTTTGACAGAAATCTTTATATCATGGAATGACGGAAATATTCTTTCCGTATATATTTTTTCGTGTTGTCTAATGATAAACATTTATATTACTATGCGTTACAAAAAATATTATAAGACAACGCGTTAATGCTAATGATTAAGACTACATGAAAAAGAACTGTGGTAACTCGACACAACATATGTAATTATTCTTTTATCATCCATCTTGAGGTGTGGAATAATCCTCTAATCACAAAATTAATTTATTCAGTATACGAATACAGTTCTTGCTTATATTATAAAAACTAACGGTCTTTCTTTTTTTGTTTATTAAAAATCTAACTTTGGGAAAATTAAATACTCATGTATTTATCTTCGCACGTTAGGCCATGGAAACTTTTTCTCAAACTACCTATTAGTACATTCTTCGTTACGTATACATTTCTAACGAAACACGAACTTAGAAATTACAGATTTATGAGAAGAGTGACTCATAGAAAGCACCTTATAATGTGTGATAATTTTAAGAATGATTTTAATGATGTCATTAAGTGAATAACGACAATGGAGTGACAACCGTGGGAAAATTGTCTAGAAAAGATGAAAGTTGGTGTAAAACGGAGAGAAATAAATATGTGGGATGTGGCAAGTAGAAATATCACAAAAATGTAAGACGCTAGTGTTGATAATTAGTATCTTTTTAGTCTGTATATTTTCTAAGGAACATTTTAAGACTGTACTTTACGGCTGCCGACATGCTCTAGTGATTTGTATCTTTCTTGCAGTTTACACTGTTATTATTAGATACCCCTCATATATTCTGTAAATTGTTGCTGTTAGGCATTAGGCTATATTTTTATTATTTTATCTCACGGCTGTAGCTCTGTTACTAAAGTTTCACTTAGTTTCAAATGAATTTTTCTATGTAATTCCAAAATTGGCCTGCATTCGAACACGGACGTACAGCGAACAGATAGTTAAATCAATTCGTCGGTATGTTACAATTGTACCATTATGCTATTCGCTATGTGCGTTTTTGTCCATAGAGGCTTATTGTAGTAAAACGTATGAAATAAGTCCTAGTAAGTACATATGTGCAAAGCCCATAAGAAAGAAAAGACAAAATATGGTCACTGGTCAATTTTATTTTTATTGTGTGTTACAGTGAAATTTATTACACTCAGGCACTTAGCCAGGGGGGGGGGGCTAAGGAGGATGAAGCTCCCACGAAATCCTACAAATATCTAATTTAATTGTTATTTTTATTGTTAATAACATAAATAAAGTTATAAGCACAGTGACCACTGCATTTTATCGAAAAACGTTTAGTGTATAATAGAGGAACCAGGTTCTATTTTCTACCATGTAATCCAAAGAATAATTGGATCCACAGCTTCCAAAACTTATGGTTTTCTTTGTGAGAGGTCACAGAATATAAACTTTATGAGTAAAATTTACCACTAACTGTTAAAGCCTTTTTTTGAACGATTGTGTAAAAGTTAATAACAAAATACAATAACTATGATTTTCAGTACACTAACTGTACAAAATATAAGAAAAATAATGGAAAACTATTGTGTTAGATATTCACTGATGCAGTGGATCGAGCAGCAAAGTCATTTATGTAATAATAACAATAAATTTGGAGTGAAATTGGTATATGTTTTAAAACTTATAATAGTTATTATTGTAAAATAACAATACTTATTATTGTCATTATTATTTGTAATAATCAAGTTTAATCTAAGGCCTGACCTCCATCTTCAAATACTGCTGGCGAAGCCCGAGCTGATAAGGGATGAGCCCCCCCCCCACCCACCCCCAGAAATAAAATTCTGGCTACGGGCCTGATTACACTACACATACTTTTCTAAACGGAGCGAGGCGTACAATGTTAATGAAGGACATCTACCATATTCATTGGGTGTGCTTACAATAATTGAGGACTAAAAGTGGTAAACGTTGTAAGTGCCAAAAGAGAAAGTGTTGGGAAATCACATCGTTCCGCACATCAGCCCGTAAGAACGTGCACACTAGTGACCTCTTTACGCGCCCTTTGAACTACTTAGAGAACTACCAGCCACATTTCACGTTTACCACATTATAAAGCACGGCACATTTATCAGTTTAACGTGGAACACGGTGTTTGAATTATTGTGGCACTTACAGCGTTTACCAATTTTAGTCTTCAATTTAAAAAAAATCCAAAGAGCCAACTTCAAATAAACTAATAGACGTATTAGGAAAATCATTAATAATTTTGTTTCTAACCCTTTTCCATTCGATTCCGGGCATTCATAACGCGTAACAAGAATTAGAGTTCATGGTAAATTTACACTAAAGAGGAGAATCAATAATTCTTGTTTTCATTGAAGCCAATCATCGGATTGTTCGACTCAAGTCAGAGTGTAGTGGTGCTAAGTTGTCGTAGTATCAGACTTACCTTCGGAAGCTTTTCCGGATCTCCTGGATGGCGGGGAATCAGTTTTTGGAGCCTCTGGAAGCCATAGTCTATCGTTGGTTCGTTCAACGCTGGAAAATATGTGGAACATGTAAAGAGAATGCCATGAAAAGTGGATGTAATTACAACAGTGAATTTAAGCAACACTGAATTATATCAGGAAAACACTCTACACTAGAACATAGCTGCATCTGAATAGTTTGCTCTGCGCCTACCAAATCTTCAATTCCGAATAATTATTGTGCATCATGTTACACTTTTTGTTAATATTTCGTTGATCAAGTACATTATCTTAGAGTAAATTTGTTTCATAATACGCGCAAGATAAGCATTATTCATTATTGTAAATTTTAAAATGTTCAATTCCCTTATTGTTTCATTGTTTACCAAGGGCGCCCACAGGATTTTCTCTCAGGTGGGCAGAGTCATAGAAACGTTTATTATTATTATTGCTATTATTATTATTATTATTATTATTATTGTTGCTATTATTATTAATAATACTATTATTAGTTACTACGACTACTACTTTACAAATCGTAAAATTCAAATTGAATTGAAAATACTTCGACGTTGTATACAAGTTCAGACTTGAGTCTACTATTTAGATAGAAAGTGGATTCTCCTTTCTTCCTTTCAATAAACATTTAGCCTATCGCTTTGTTGATGAACAGTTCATTTTCTTTTTGTACTTTTTTACAATACACAGATAGCAACCAGAGTCGGAGACCACAAAAACTACTGTCCTTCATGGTACCGCTCATCCGTTTTTTACGTGCCGAAGAGTACTGTAAAATAATAATAACAATAATGATAATAATAATAATAATAATAATAATAATAATAATTGCTGTAACTTACGGCCTGTAAGTCACAGAAAACAATATTTTTGATATAAAATATCTCTACAATTTCACCATTCGAATTACATTAACTCTTTCCAGAAATCTCAGACGGGCAAGTGCCCCCTCTGCCCCCCCTGCGGGTGCCCTTGCTGTTTACAACTTTTGTGATAACAAAATGAACAAAATAAGTTTATCTTAAAGCTAGTGTCTACAAGACAGTGATATTTTCTTAAACTTTGGAAGAATGTAAGACAATTACTTATAGCTACATTCACATAAATGTTTGATTAATATTTACCTACGTATTAGTATGCCAACAAGAAATATTTAAAAATATATAGTTTGGTTATAAAGTTTCCATAATTTCTATTAAAAAACATGACATTTCGATGAGCTTTCATGAAGCCCACAAAACAACATTCGTAGTCCTTCCCTTCTGTTTGGAAGCAGTGACACTAACTTTCCGTAATAGCTCCAGACACATTTTGGAACATATGTGATGTTCCGCAGCACATATGTTTCCAACTTGATTTGAAGGTGTGAAAAACTCAATTTCATGGCGTATCCAGAAATTCAGTAACTGAGGGCAGAGAGTTTACCTATTTTCAAATCAGTTCTACTGGTTCTACAGTTTGCAATTTTTATTATTTTTTCTTGATGACAAAGATTGCCAGTTTCTAAACTACAACACTTACGAATATAATAAAATAATATCCTTATAAAATAACAAAACATAATACTGTACAAGTAGTGCTATCTCTTGTTCACGATTGTAAACCTTTCTCCAGTCCGGCTGTTGCGATTCTACGTCTGCGTGAAATGTGGTGTGGAAGACATTTGCAATTTACCACTTGCCAACCGCTCATTTGTTCATAGTTCTCACATGGGATGGTCACGTGACGTTGGCAATTAATCAGATGGCATTGCATCGTAGGTGGTGGATGGGGTTGGGGAATGGGGGAAGGGGGACGTGAGTAAGTGTTGTCACACACAGCAGACACTACCTTCGAGATTTTTTTTAATTTCATGGGCACGTGGGTAGTTTACATTTTAACTTAGCAAATGAGACGCTCAAATCTTAGCTGGACGTACTAAATGTTAATAATCTGTAATATTGCCACTCCTAAAAATGGGGGTAAACTTCAGTGAATGAAGGGAACAGTGGCGGGTGCTATACTTTTTGGTGTGAGGATGGCAGCTTCGATATTTTCTTATTTCGGAATAGATCATCGTCTGATTGTTAGTTGTTCAATACGTTCAATATTCAATACATTACTGTAGCATATTATGGAATACGAATAATTAACATATGCTTGCGTCCACCCCGATGGTGGACGATAACGCCGTCACTTTGTAATCCAAGTGTCTTGGGTTCGATCCCGATAGAGGCATATTGAGAAGCGATTCGGAACACACTTTAAACTGGTCCAGTTCCGATTAGCCCATCAGAGATTAAAATGAACTTAAAAGATAGAACTGCATGCTTAGAATTTGACCCGTCATTTAGTGTTCTTTTCGAAAAAGTGACAAAAAAAAATACGACTTAAAACAATAGCAGTTTGTAGGTTACTGGTAGACCGATACGCTCGCCAATATTTGTCATTGCTAGAAAGTTAGTATGTATATTTCTTGTAGAAATGTCAAGGGAAGTATCAAAAAGATAAAATGGAAGATACATTAAATAACAACAATTAATTAACAGAATTAACAAAAGCAAAGAAAATAAAATTATATATTTATACTATATGAGGTTCATAATATTAGGTGCCTGGCAGATTTTGCGATGTTGCATCATCGTCGAACGAAAGGAAAGTACTACATTAGTGAAAGAAATTGTGAGGAAAAAACACCAGAATTGGGGGGAAAACACCAGAATAGCGGAGGTTGAAATGCGAAACTAAATGTAACGAAATCTATTAAGAATTATGGTATTATTTTATTCAAATCTCAATAATGCTCGTTTCTTTAGTGCAGAAGACGGAAACACCAAGCACGAGAGAAAAATGAGTCAAATCACAGGCGAAACTCTACATGTATGAAAAATTTCCCTATACATTTTCAGACATATTTGAGTATGAGAATTGACTGCACCAAACATATCTAACAAAATCTAACCAAATAAAATACTAGTAAAACTTCAATTTATTATTATTTTTTTAACTTACAGACATAGACAAATCTTCCTGGAGCCCCTTTGCAGAACTGCTTCGATTTGTAGGAAAGCGTCACCTCGACAACCCCTGGAATATGCCTAGGCGGTGTCTGGACCCTGATGGCGTGTGACGTAATGAGCTGGCGGTGTCCGAAAAAGAAATAAGCAGAGTTAACAAACGCCTAGGTCTATCATGCAGAATATAGGCCTCAAGTATTATCATACACACATGGCCGTATATAAGAGGAAGGGTTTAATGGGTCCAAATCCCCTTTGGATTAGCAAAAATTGTGTAAAAAAAATGTATCAAAAAATTTCAAAACTGGTCGAAAACACTACATTAGTTGAAAATACCGTAGTTTTAAAGTTCTATCAATATCACACACACACACACTATTATTTGTATCTAAATTGTTTGGAGAGAATATGCAATATTGGTTATGATTTAATTTTATTAATATTAAATAGTTAGAATTAAATTGCAATTTTCAAGTTGCACCCTCCTTAGACTACATGAAGTTCTGTACATACTGTGTATCGGGGCCATGCATACACAGGGTGACATTTGAAGCGGGCAAGGGTGAATCCAACCCTCTGATTACTTCATCCCTCTCTCTGGTTGTAAAGTTTTGTCCTTTAGAAGGGAGGTATTATATGCATAGTAGCCGATGTTTCGAAAGCAGTTGCTGGAATTTCTCTCCACAAGAAAAAATTCAAATTCCATACCGATTATATAATCTCCATAACGTATTACGGTAACAGTATTTCAGCATTCATATTGGTGTGAGTGCAACAGTCAGATTTTTGCCCCACAAATTATTAACTTTAAAACAAGCATTTCAAGGAATATTCATGTGTAATATTTACCAGAAAAAAATTCCTTCTTGCTTTACTAAAAATACAGAAGTTTGTTTTATGTTCCTAGTACAAACATGTGCTGATATTATATAAAAATGTAATTAACAGATCTATATTCATATTGGAATTGAAACAACAGATCTATATTCATATTAGAATTGAAACAACAGATCTATATTCATATTGCAATTGAAACAACAGATCTATATTCATATTGGAATTGAAACAACAGATCTATATTCATATTGCAATTGAAACAACAGATCTATATTCATATTGAAATTGAAACAACAGTTCGATTCAGGGCCAGGATCTGCCAAGCGCCTCTTTTGGTGGGTCGCGTGGCCAGAGCATCGAGTCCCATCACCGCTGTTTTCTTGTTTTCGAGACCGGAATCCACTACTATTTCTTCCAAGTAGCTTCATATATTCACATAGCCTATTTATTTTATATTCTAGGCAAAGTAAGAAATGTTTATAAAAATAGCCATACTTATTTCTTCATAAGATCTACAAGGTAAGTGCATGCATACTTCACATTAGAACTTCAACTGTTTTGTGTAAATACTAGACATGATGACTCAATATACAACTGACTGGCGTAATCAAGTGATATTCAAAAATTCAGAAATGGAAGTTTAAAATCACCTTTATACCAAAACCAAATGGTTTATATTAAATAATCCAAATTAAAAAAAAAAACTGGCTTTAGTTTTTTAATAGGTCTAATTCAATTTAAAATTCATTCACATGTGACAATTTTGAATTCAAAGGCTGAAATTACTTTTTGAAAAAATAATTATCGCTTTTCTGCAGTGCATGCAATAATTGTAAAAGGGACAAATAAGTTAGTTAAAATCAATGTGTAAGACAAAGGAAAAAGGTGACTCACCTCGCTCCACACCAGCATGGTACCGAACACCACCTGTAGCCCGTCGAAGAAGTTGTCGCCTATGATGATGACGGTGGAGCCCCCTGTCGTCCATCCTTCGCTGGGGCTGATCGCCTTTATGCATGGCGTGGCTACGGGAAGGGGAGGATACAAACCTATGATTAGAGACGCCAGTGAAAGGACGGTGTACAAAAGAGAGTAGAGCATGTCTTTCAGATATTTTTTGTGGGATGATCGGAAAGTAAGTTTACCCTTTCTCTCCCCAAACGAGTTGGCAACACTGTCACCAAACGAGTTGGCAACGCTGTCACCAAACGAGTTGGCAACACTGTTACCAAACGAGGTGGCAACACAGTTACCAAACGAGTTGGCAGCATTGTCCACAAATGAGTTGGCAACACTGTTCCCAAGCACGAAAATTATTAAATCTGCCGAATTGCAGTGTTTTAATATCAGACTTCCTGCATATAAAATTACAGTGCATTACTAGTGATATAGAGCAAATCTTGATATAACCTACACTGTTTCTGCTTGACCAATCGGCAGTTCTTTTATTTCATTAGTATCAAGATCATGTGCAAGCACATAACAAGCCTTGGTATTTCGCAAGCGCCAAAAATTTAAAAGGAACATTACTTTCCAATCTTCCCTTCCTATGAACTACAATGTAGTGAGGATTATATCATTCTGAAATTACACAATAGTCATGTAAACCTGGCGTCAAGCAATAATAAATTCAGATATGTTATATACAGTCATTTAAATGTTCAAAGAGCACAAAATTCAGCAAACATTGCATCTTTGATATTTCTGTGTATATTTCTTTCAAGCTGTGATCTTTCCCGTCGGAATGCCAATAGAAGCTTCTGCAGCCTGTGAATGAGCCAATAAAATACAGGGAAGTACCAGATACACTTTCAGTGCTATAAACATTTGAATTTTGACATTATCTGTACAATTGCGTCTGCATTGCTGCTACATAATTCAAATAACTTATTTACCATGCAGAAAGTTGCTTTGATATTTACAATACAAGGGCAAATGCCATGTTATTTCAAGTCAACAGTACTGCGTATTTATTACATTAGTTTTCTGCATTCATTTTTTTACCTTCCTAGATTAATCGCGACAATGAATGATATAATGATGAAATAAGTAAACAAACACAATGAGATATCCATGACTAATTCATGATTTGAACCCAACCTTTTGATTTCGTAGTGCGTTGTGCTATTTCGTCGCAGGGGCTGCTAATACTGTTTTACGTAACGCACAAAAACTTACAGCTTCAAACAAATAAATGCACATTGCTTACACAAAAATTCTTAGAAATTAATTTCAATTGGCCATTATATTGCAATTCAACACTCCAAATTGTTTTGCAAACCATTATAATTAATAACATTTAAAAGCAAACTTAATCTAGGTTAATTCATGGTACTCTTCCAATCATAAACATTTATTCTAAAATCGAATACCAAAGGACCTAAAGGTTACAGTATTAAAACAGTACCTAATTTCTTGTTGGTTGTCCATTGAAACGTGGCCCATTCCACTAAAGAGGCACATATGTTAAGAGGTTTTGTAAATAATGTCGTTAGAAGAATGAAAAATATTTGGAGCGAAAAAGTGAGCGAAGCAAATTATGCAATTCTCAATTTCACACATTATTCCTACCACATAATTTATACTTTAGGCTAATCGCGACAACGGGATGAATGGATGAAGCCGCCAGAGCTTCGTTAGCTTGCCGAAACGCAGTCCGGGATGTACTGTGTGGAAGAGAGGTTGAAATTTAGATGCCATGAGAGATTGCCCTAACCTAGATGCACCAGAAGTAAAACTATGATCATTCTATTAACATCATATAAGTAAGTTGGACATTTCATTGGTTTCATTCCCAAATTGTCGAATACTTTAGATTTAGTGTTGTTTGATATAGTTTGCTCATAAGAGAATAGAGACGTGACGTCATAACGTAACTCCTCACCGTGTACTTCTCAACTTGCTAAAGCTGTCTGTCGTAGCTGCTCGTGTCAAATCTCTCCTCCAGTTACAATGGCCGGGCCGGGCTAAAGACAGTCGAAAGAATAAGACTATTCAATATTCTTTTATCTCATGTATCTAAGCGTATCGTCATCAAGTGAACTAGTGCCATCTGTCTCCAGATGCGAAAATAATTCTAGCCAGATCACATTGAATTTCTGATTGACTCTTCACGAACTACTATAAAATGAGAGATATTTACCAAGGGCGACCGCAAGGAGGAGCCAGAGGGGAGACTTGCCCCCTGATATATCTGGAAATAGTTTATGTAATTGGAATGATAAAATTGTAGCGGTATTTATTACAAATATTATTGTTTTCTGTGATTTACAGGCCGTAAGTTGCAGCAAGTCAAACAATATAACGAAGGAACATTTTCACGAAACACATTAAAAGCATGTTGATTGTCGTAACTAGGGGTGTGAAGGACGGAAAATGTTTGGTCAGGCTGGTATCGGGAAGGGAAATTTTTAGAATTCCAACGTTCGGGACTGAAATAATTTGCCAAATTTTCGAAATTTCATGACACGGTGAAAATATCGAATTCTACACACTACTTCCATCTCAAGTGGTTTCTTTTACACTTCTGGAATAAAAAACTGTCAATTTCAAGACATTTCAGACACTTATAGTGCAGAAAATACCAAAAATTAACTATTTTGAAATACACACAATCCAAATACAAATAATTTTCCGAAGTCGGGATCTGACCTTGAATATTCACGTCCCGTTATTTTTTACACTACCCTTCGGCGCGTAAAAACATAGATTAGAGGTATTATGGAGTAGAGCAGACATCGGGGCATCATGAAAAGTACAAAAAATGGCAAAGAACTGTTCTTCAATGCTTATGAAAGGAAGATGTCAATCCAGTTCCTTCTTAAAGAATGGATTCAAGTCTGAACTTGTTAACAATGCCAAAGAATTTTCAGTTCAATTTCAATTTTATGATAATTAAATAATAATAGTAATAATAATAATAAGGTAAAATATAAGTTTCCGTAACTGAAGGGCAAGATGGGAAATTTTACTCTGCCCTCTGAGAAAAAATCCTGCAGGCACCTTTGGATTTTATCATTTCTCATTGTAGAAATAATTCCAAGATTGCATGTTGTAGCCAAGAACTTTACAAGGCAAGAGTTTTAAATTCAGCTCGTCTCTAGGAAACCCTGCTCCAGTGCCCCTCACATGGTGTGAAGAGTGTTGGGTAACATACTGACATAGAAGTAAGTACCCTTTGGTATTACAGGCATAACCAAGCCATCGACCTCCTCCTGCACAGGACCCAAAAAGCAGAGACTTCAAAAAAATTTTGCCTATTTGATTTCTGTCCACTCTCCTGCGCACGAAAATTCTTTACGGGCATCGGAATTTGCTTACAGAGGAATTGCTATCTGGGGAAACTGCATCGGGATCCTTGGTACAGTTGCTTTCCTCTGTTGCCCTCCTCCCCTTCCCAATCTCCATGATCCTGATTTGTTCGTATCCCTCCCTTTCCCTCCCTCTGAAGTCCCCCTCCTCGCTCCGCCTTTACATCTCCCATCCTGCGTGTGTATTCTCTCTCTCTCTCTCGGTTGCCGTGGCAACACACATCCAAAGGGATCAGTGTGTTCAACAAGAAAAGACGGAGATGGCCACTGGCTGTTTGAAAGATGTTGGGATATCTCAAAAGACTCGATCTTCTCTCTTTTGTGTGTCCTGCGCCGACTCCTGTGCCTCTCGGTTCAACTTTTTAAAAACATAATGTTCCCTCATATCCAATTTTATGGTCAGCTGTGTTAATACTTTCCACATTCTTAGCATGTTATTTGGTAGAGGGATGCTACACAGACAAGTCTTAATCCCGTACCGGTCTTGTCTCTTACCAAAACAAGACAAAATCGTGTCTTAACTCTCTGAAGACCAGTTTAACTAACTAACTCTCTAGCCTTAAACGCGAATGTTTATGGCTGCAGCAACACAAGCCTTCCATTTGTCCCTATCCTGGGCAAGATCAATCCAATCTCTTCCATCCTTACCGATTTCTTTTAGGTCCATCTCAACGTTATCCCTCCATGTTCGTTTTGGCCTTCCCACACGTCTCTTACCATCAGGTTTCCCAACAAGAATCCTGTAAATCTTCCCTCTCCCATTTTATTTGAAACTTTAATAAAGTGAAATGTAAGATATGTGATAGATTTTTCTATATCAATATTCAGCTTCGTCAAACTTACCAATGTTGTACATTGTATGTGTTTCCAATGTCCAAAAACCATGTTTTATTATTTTCAAATACATTTTTGAATGTATTGAGACCCAAGACCAGATCGAAACTTTCTCCTCGAGACCTAGAACGACGCAAGTGTTTTCAACGGACTAATTCATAGACGAGACTCCAAACTCATGTCTTCGTGCTTAAAGCTAAGTTTTAAAGCTAAGTAATTGTTGACTGCAAACTTAGCTAGGAAAATAACAGGTTGGTTTATAAAGAAATGGCAAGGGCTGAACAGCATTCGCCCTCTTTTATTTATGTATTACAAGAGTCAAATAAAAACGTTAAAAATTCAATAAAAATTGTAGGGCAGACTGTATGCAGCTCAAATTTACATGAGGTATCAACTGTTATTTACAGAACGACATCAAGGCTGCAAAACTTATGAAGTGAGTTTCAAATCGCCATTTTTGTTATTTTAAAGATGGTGCCTGCTATACACACTTGAACCAGTGAAGAGGAATGATTTCTTGCCCTCGGTCAGCCTAAAACTTACAGAAATTTCTCGGCAAATGAAAATTCAATATCTCTGTGCATGCTTACCATACCAGCAAGTTTACTAATGGAGGAGAAAGTTCGACAATGACAGTTCCCAGGCAGATGGGAGGAAAGACCTTCGTAGTGGCTCATAAGTGACTGCACGTGGACCCCAAAGACTTATTCTTCTTAAGGTACACAGGCACTAACTCAAAGTTGAAAATGTATGTAGATCAGCAATAGGTCTGTGCTAAAATGCAACAAACTTGTGCAACAATACATACGGAAATTTACTAGATAAGAAACAAAAACAAATGAAGGTTTTCATTTACTCTCCCTTGTACATGACATTCGTTAGACCCATTCTAGTCTTCAATACTGTGATATGGAACTTTTTGTGTGGCACTGTAAAAAGTGGCTTAATTGAAAATATACAATATACATATATACAATATATATATATATATATATATATATATATATATATATATATATATATTTGTACTTCAGATTTAAATTGTTTAGATTCTTTTATAGCTATGATAATGTCTTTCAACAAACTTGAATCACTTTCGTCTATAACAAATAAAAATGATCACAAATGCGTTGCGAAAATCTTAGAAGGTTATTACTTAGTCCCCAAGCTATTTTCCAAAATATCTATACGAGTTCAGCTATATCGTGAACAACCTGTAAGGATATGTTAATAGTTTCTAAACTTCATTGCCAACCATTGTAATGATTTTAACTGTTCCTAACGTTCGCTCTGTAATATAATGTATTTACAATGTCTAATTTAATGTATATATATTTTCCATTGCTATTGTTCTGATTTATATACTCCTCTCTTGTCAAATTGAAATTGGAATTTGTATCATAATATTCTTGTATAAACTGCTCTTTAGCTGTTTTTCAGCAGGATAATACCGGGTATCCACAAATGAAGTACACAAATTTGGAGTGTAATAGAAATAAAACTACAAAAAAGAATCAAGAAATTATATTTCTACAATACATACCAACTGTGGAAGTTTTAATTAACATGGTCAGTAGACCTCCACATGCGCTCTGTTGGTTGCAACATGTTTAGATATGTTATTGCCGCAAAGGTCTGCCACTGCTCGTACACTTTAAAACAATTCCTGTCTCTTTATTAAACATCTTAACCCACTGACCAATGCTCTTTCGCGTTGACGGCTGTTTGTTGTGCAATCTTTTTAAATTTCTCATCACTAGAGTTACAGATTTTGTATCTGCAAATCAGAAGACACACACACTGTTTTTTACTGTGGAGACACAATATCTGTTAACAATACAACTGGCGCTGCCACTTATAGTGTCTTGAACTAGCGCAATGTTGCCCGTCTACAAAGAAACTATTTCCTATATATATATTGCCATTTTATTTTTATTACACTCCGAAGTTGTATACTTCATCTTTGGACATCCTGTATATGTAAAATTATATTCTGTTAAATATAATTCGTAATGAATTCCATCCTTTCAAACAAAATTCCAAGGATCTCATTTTGCGACATATGCTACGCAGAATATTGAAATTGATGCTGCATGTCTACCGATAGATTGCATGTAGGTCCGATATACCTCTCCACAGGAACACTGTCTTCGGCAATTTCGGAAGAGAGTACACATCGACGATAAAGCAAAACGGGGGAAAACGAAAATACACGAAACAAATCAGACCGGCTAGTCTTTCGCTGGCCAGTTGGATGACGTCAACATCTTGGAGGAAGAAGAAAAGGAAAAAATGAGAAAAAGGGCAAGAGACTGAAGACGAGGATCAATGGACTGTCGCTGGGAGAGCCATTCCCAGTCGACGGGTCATATCCCGAGGATTCCCTCCCCTTCCTCATCCTTCAGGAGAGTTCTGGAAAAGAAGGGAGTCTTTTCTTTTTAAGGGTGGACTTGTCCGTTCGTTTTTTCTCTTTTTTACCCTATGCCATTTCCCTTCCTTCGTTCCGCGTAGAAAGGGAAAGAGAGTCGTTCTACGGTCGTAGGGAAAGTGGAGGAGAGACTAGATTCTCTGATCTCCTTGGCGACCGTCAAAAACTGAGAAGGAGTGATGTATGGCGTTATGCGTTGCTTTCCAACGCGCCATGGTGAAATCCACTACTGACGCATTATTTCGCGAAAAGAACAAAAAATACAATCAGGAAGTATTGGTGTAGTAATCCCTTTATGCAAGTGACGGCAATGGCATCGTCCAGGAGTTGAGATGCTTGAGATTCAAGTAGATTCGCAAAAACGTCTTCCAGCACACAAGCGCCGTGCGTCTATCCTCAAAGATCAGACAACTTCCCTCAGCTCTGACATTCATTTAGTTGGTAATTTTCCCACCAGATAGCATGTCAATATATTTTGAGTTACATACAGGTACCATTGTATTAGAAAACGCTCAACATAAGAGTACCAGTACTAGTATATCTACAATAATAGTATCAATAATAATCTAGATGATCTATCTTCTTGTGTGATTTACCAGAAAGAGAGCAGAAAATAAATACTGTCTCTCGCAATATGTTCAGATATTAAATAAAAAAAGGTAAAAAAAAAGGGGGGGAAAGCGTTGGTAGCTAATGCGGGCCGGTTTCTTCTTAGTTTTGCAAATGATCGCTCTCTTTGAAATTATATAAATAAAAAAAACGAGTTTTCCAATCGTGATGAAATCTTAGTACGGTGAAGGCAGAAAGGTTTTAAATCACAATTCTTAATTTTCAGATTTTTCAAATTTGTAAAAAATAAAAACCCGTTGTTATTAATTTTGCGAAAATGCGTTTTCTTTGTATTGGATAGTCCTACAAATACAATATTGGTCTTGTTTTGAAGCTCTTTGAATCAAAAGACAAAAGACAGACGTCAGATCCTCGTTAGTCTGCAAAATACGGTCTAGGGTGGACTACGTGGAAGTGAGGTTGACAATTGGGTGTCCTATGTGGAAGTATAACCCCTTACACCCCTTCTGAACAATCAGTTTGGACGGGGGACCTGCATATTGGACTTCTTTTTTCTCACTGTGCGTATGGTTGCATTTGCAGTCCAAGCATGCACCTTACTTTTTGGAACACCAAGTGTTGTCGAAATGTGCAGATGTCCCGTAGAAATTATCCAAAATGGAGAACATTATCCCGCTACTTCATTGAGGAGCGACAGAGAGAAAGGGGGAGGGGGAAGGGGACATTTTGTTCGGGTTACGAGTAAGAAAAATATCCGTAAGAGATACAAAGATGAGACTTGTGCCCGAAGCTAATGAACTAATTTTCCACGGAGCGAACTAAAACAGTGAAGCATTACAAATTCCATTTACAGCAAGGAGCAGGAGAGGGGGGGGGGAGGAAAACAAAAACGAAACGATTGTAAACGCTTCGAAAATTCAGACTCCCCCTTCCCTCAATTGACAACCTAATCGAGAAGGGGGGGGGAGTCCTCTTTAATAGTTTTACGTTGACGATTTCGCAGGCTTGTCTTGAAAATATCATTAACTTCTGCTTGGTACTTCATCCCAATGGCTTTTCGTGTGTGAGAGAGAGAGAAAGAGAGGGAGGTGAAGTGAAATCTTTGAAATTAAGATGATGAAGGAGACGGTAGAACGCGTCGGGTTGTCTTGCAGAAAATCATCCTGTGCAGCGTTACGGGGTCTTCTACTCAGACCCCCTCCCCTCCCCCTTCGCCAACCCCACCCGCAGATCTTAACTTCCCCAATTACTATTCTACCCTTCTCGTCTGTCTTTTCAGTCTTTACTTTTTGTCCTTTCTTCCATCCCCCCCCCCCTCTCGACTCTTCTTCTCGGCTGGCTACCGCAGACTTTCCTCCTTGAATCCATTTTCTTCGCGTCAGTGTTGCAAGCTGGTTCAAGAAAGTTGGAAATCTGGTTTTGCGACGCATTTCGCATGGGAATTCACATATCGTCCCAGCAACGCCAAAAACACGAATGTGCTACATCTTAACTTTGCTTCATTTGGTTTCATTTTACTTCGCTTTTCTACCCCTTTTGGCTAATCGCAAAGATGAGGATGGACGGTGATAAGATCAATTGATGAAACACAAATTGACAATACACAACTCAGGCCCCACAGAGGATTATACTTGTTTGAATTGTGTGTTTGAGTTGCTGTTTTATGTCCACTTTATGCACAGAAAGGATAATTGGGACTGGACCTACAGTTTGAAGTGGAATCCGAACGACTGTGTCTGTGCTTTCAGCGGGTAACGAATCCGGGACACCTTGATTACAAGGTGACGACGTTAACAGTACGCCATTGGGGAGGCCCCAGAGGAATATGCTGGCCGTGAGTCCAGACACCAGAGCCTCGTTAGTCTGCATCAATGCAGTCCAGGAAGAGAGGTTCTAATTTGGGTATATCTATTTAGAAAGGGTCCCCCCTTGCACACTAAATCTTACTTTGAAATAAAAGCATTTTAATATTGAACGTGGAGGGGGGGGGGCGTTGACAGTTTAGTAAATATTACCATCGGTAACACTTATCTCTACTTATGACTGTCAATTAGGTTATATAAGTTAGCACAGGAATCTATCAACAAGATGTAGTTAGAAAGTGCACTAGGTGAAAAAGTCAAAATTTGCACATTCGTTGTTTTGGCATTGGTGCGAGGTTATCCGTAAAAACTGAGATAATTACTTATAGAAAAATCGCATTCTTTGCACTAAAAACATGTCTGGGTACTAAAAAAAATCAGAAGAGAGAGAAAAATGAATGCAGGAATATCCATGAAAAACTATAACATTAGAAGATAGAACATGTTGATGAAACTTGTGAAATTATGGAAAATTGATTCTAAACGTTGTAAAATAGGCGGAATAATGGCTCTAGAAATGAGAAAATTGACTAAAAAAATGAAAAATTTGGCACTAAGATCGAGAAAATCGACAGCACAAAAATGAATGGAAAATTTTATACAAGAGGTGAAAACTGATACGTAAAAGAGTGGAAACAGAAACCAAAGGAGGAAAATTGACACTAGAAGTGGAACAATAAGCACCAGAGGTGAGAAAACAATTGCTACAAGGTGGGAAAACTGACAAACGGGGAAAATAAGAAATAAGAAGAAAATCTGACAGTTTGATATCTTGATATAAGGTGGATTCACTTTGTATTGAGGAGTTTTCCAGTAGTGAAACCCACAAATTAATATAAACCACAAATACGTAGACAATAAATGCAGCTTAAAGATTCATACATGAGAAAAAGGAAAAATATTCCCATTACCTGCAGAGAAAAACCAATGGTTTAGCCACGAAAAGCAAGTGTGTCATGTAAAATACCTTCAACAATTATCTTCAATCTCAACAACGAATTCAACTTTCAAGAATAGCATATTTATTTAAAGAATCACCTTTATTAATTAAAATGGGATGTCTCCCAATGAAAACATTATTCCTCATAATCCACCAACCTAACCTTTTCCAAATTTATGGATTTTATTGAAACTCATTAAGTAGGAGTTAAAAGTGCCTAAATGGATTGCCTAAATCATGTCCACAAGTTGTTTTCCTACTGTTAAGGTTTCAGTATAAAATGGACATTCAGTACTATGTCTCGAACTTTAATAAATAAATATAAATAATTTGTTTAAATCTTAAGAACCACCATGGTTTTCGAGACCCTTCTGTCATCTTCATCATAGAGAAGATGTTTTCGATGATAATCACATTAATTATGCTTTTAAATGACCTACAAATAGTGCGTATATGCACTAATAAAGCATTTGTTTATTATTTACAGACTGACTTATTTGTTCGTTCGACGGGGGGCATTAATGAATAAATATCACAATATGTGTCATCTAATATCAAGTGTGGTTGCGTATCTTCACCACTAGTCTATCTCTCAAGCCACATAGTTTTACTTTCATGAACAGGAACAAGGGGTTTATGGATCAATAAGACACTTCGCAGTTTTTGACGCAATTTTAATTAATGCTTTCAATTAGTAAGAAATTAATATTTTAATTTTTAAGATTTAATGGTGCAACTGAAGTAACACGTATGTGTCGGGCAGTTCTTGATTATGCGTAAATAATATTTTAAGAAGAAATTAACAATGATAACGTGCGTTAATTTGCACGTTTCAAATTTTCATTGTAGATATAGTGTTCGCTTTGCTACAAAGAGTTCCTGTATGGAATTGCGTTGCGCTTCTACTGTACTTGTGTTTCACATTGAGTCTCATAAGTTTCCTTTCGATGTGATTTCTAGGCGGCGAATGTACGTCATTACTCATTGACCCACCTGTATCTACTCACCTTGAACGATCTCCTATTATCTACAAGATATCTTCACAGATTGACAACACTGATCACCCGCAAGCTGGAAGATCGAATGCTTAAAAAAAAAGTCCCCCCCTCCCCTTTCGAGGCACTTTCCTCCCTTTTTCATTAACGACCGCGCTATGAAAAGAGACGCGGATAGCTATCGTCATTTGTTTTCCGTCTGTAATTTAAGAGATCAAAGATTTATGCTCCTTCGTCGTGAATCATGCAATGAGGAGAGGAACACCAATCAGAAAAGTCCTCCTGCTCCGGCAACCAATACTCTTAATCCTCTCCAGACTTCATAAACCAATCATGAATTGCCTACGGCACCCTGGGGGAATATATTTAAGCCCGAAAAGAACAAATGAAGAGCGCGCGCGAGATCGTCTTTTTTTTCCCGCCTCCTTCCGCGCGTTTAAGAAAAGAAGGTTTAATCGAGACCCAAAAATAGAGAAAAAGTTATCATGTGATAGAAGACAGAATTGGATGAATACACAAATTTCCTAAAAGAGAAGATTGCAAGAATTCTTTTGAGTCCAGCATCCCATCGCCATCTAGCGAGAGATAGATCTGTAACTGATTCTGACTTTAGCCATTACGTTAATGAGACATAGTAGCGTTTGGATGGGCTATTTTCGTTAGTAATTACAGGGTAAGAATTAATAGGCCTACGAGACAAGATCTCAATGTAATTAAAAAAAGGCGAATTGAGCATCCCCCTTGGAAAAAAAAATAAGAATTGCACCGAACAAGTAAGGGGGGGTGGTCTCTCAGGAAAAACCGATCCCTAACGAACAAGATAATTTGTACGTTAAGGGGAGGGGTGAAAAAAGTTAAGGATGAGAATTAAGTGTCTCTTCTGGAGAGAGGGGGGTGAAAGAGGAGGGCAGAAAAACAAGAGAGAATGAACTTTCAAGGGGGAGGTGATGGGTGGGTGGATTCTCGAAGACCTTGTGGGTGCGGAGCAGAAAATAGAAGGGGGGCATGATTTTCAAGCAGGAAGGGGGGGGGGCGAGTAACGTCTCTTCCTTGAACAGAATCGGGAGCCAATTTCGGGAAGTTTGGATCTGGTGGTGCTACGCATATAAATGGGCCGAAACCTGGATTCCAGCAAGAAGCGAGCATACCAATGAGAGAAGCGAATGATTTGTGTGCATTATACTTACAGCTCCCTTGCACTTGCTCTACCGAAACGGACTCAATTTTCTTCCCCGACCTCTCCCCCTCCTGCTCGCCCCTCTCCCGTCCGCTATCTTCAATAACGGAGAAATGGGGGGATGCTACCTCCACCGTTTCGCAACGTAAGGGGGCGGTTTTTTTGGGGGGGGGGCGAAAAGTAGAAATCGTAAGGTTCCGATGCACAAAATCCACGTTGTCTGCTTTTTCTTTAATCCGCGTGATAGGTTTTTCATATCAAAATAGTAGACCTACGACCTACGTGTAAGTTTGCTTCTAATGCAGAAGTAGCCCTAAGGCTAGTAGATAACTTCATAGCACAACCTTGAATAGGGTGACCAACTTTCGGCCATGAATTTAAGAGATTTCCAACTTTCGGCATTGTATTTATGAAAGATTTTGTAGCGACAAATATTTCGCACTTTTAGCGGCGTGGCATCATCACTCCAGCAAATGTTTATGAAATGGACTAATTTACATTTTATATAATATAGCTGATTACCCGGCATTGCCCGGGTATTTATTTATCCCAATCTTGTATTAGACAGGAAAATAATGAATTCTAACTATAGTGTAAAATATAACTAATTTTAAATGCGATCGTGATCTAGGTAATTTGTGGCATTTTATCCCCCCCCCCCACTCACCCACATGCGGATAGGTGATGAACTTGAAGTTGGACCGCATTGGGAATGTTACGAAAACTATGGATTCCACACTAATATCGGTCGTTTTCGCAACACAGCCAGATGTTAGACAACCCGAGAAACACTATCGTTGTGCGGGATTGCATAGAGTTACGGATGTCTGTTTGTGCGGAATTTAATATCGGTCGTTTTAGATTATTTTTACATGTCACCCTTTCCCACCCCACCCCTATGGGTGCCAGAGGTTTCTTACCCCCAAAGTGTTCTTTCCAGATTGCAAGTGATACATGTACCATGTTTGGTTGAAATTGCTCCAGACGTTCGAGAGTTATGCCGGAACAAACAAACATACACACCCACACACATCCATTAAATTTTATATAGAGAGAAATATAGATCACAATGGAGAATAAAAATTTACAAATTTGCATGTTTCTTATTCATAACCCATATGTTTTGGACCACTGCTGCTGCAAGCATCAATCAACTACTACAAGATATGACGTCACTTCCTGAATGTCCCTTTACAGCCTCAGCTTCTAACTAGGGTATGGAGATTTTATCCTCTGATGACGAGTAGGTGATAAGGAGTCTATGGCAGTATTAGTTTTAGCAATTGATTTAGGAAGTTTTTAAGATACATTTTTATTCTTGTGTTAAGGTCCTGTCTTCTATTTTTTTATTTATGTAATCAAGGGGTCCCGATACACTATGGAGGCACATTGCACAGTGGTTCCGCTCTTTTTTAAACTGTAGGTCCAGTCCCATTAGCCTATATTTGCATAAAATGGACTCAAAACAGCAATTCAATAATAGTTAATGTGATTATCTCCGCATTACGTGATGGGCACAAATAACATGTGTGCTGATGTGCATAATTTTCATATAAATCAATCACCAATCAATATGGTAAACATTCACTTCTGGAGAATCTCCAAATTACATTTGGAAATGTAAGATATGTGAGTTTCCTCAAGTCTAGAGAATAGAATAGAATAGTACTTATTTTCAAGTATAAGCCTTTACAGCTGTTACAAGGATGAAAATGTTTTGTGCAATTTTCCTACACCCCTCCTCCTCTCAGTCAAATTCCTCTTAACATTCCTTGGGAGTTCACAGACAGCGTCTTTCATATCTCTTACTTTCACTACGCTTGCACAGTATCACTACAGTATTTCACTAAACTCTTACCTAATTGATTCCAAGATTTTTTCTTAGATTTATTTATTAGTAGTTAGTAGCACCCTCTCTCTCATTGTCGCTCTCCCCATTGAGCTTCCTTGCTCTCTTTTCTCAGACATAGTGTAGGAAAGTTCCCAGATTCCTTATTTGGGCCTCTCCCCCTCTCGGTCTCTCCCTCCTATGTAATTACAATAACGGTTATCATTATATTTTCAATGTTAGCTTCATTAATTCCCCTGATATGATTATGTCCCGCCTCTCCTGTTTCTTTGCATTGGAAGAAATGTGAAATTTCGTCTCGTCTTCACCGCATAGCGGACATTCTACGCTCCTGTCCTCCCGTTTGATTGATTTGGTGTTTCAAGCCCACTTTATGCACAGTAAGGCTAACCAGGACTGGACCTACAGTTTAAAGTGGAATCCGAACCACTAAGTGCCTCCACCGGGTATCGAACCCGGGACCCCTTATCCTCCCGTTTGAGTTTAACTTGTAAAATGTAGAGCGTACAGCGTTAGGCCAATCGAGAGCAGTAAGAAGATATCTTCGAGGGGTTTCGGTTTAATTCATGTGCCATTAGTTGCGTGTAACTGACATTTTGTGCTTGTTTTATAAGGAATGCAAATTTAAAATCTGTAGCGATATGGTAGGGTTAGCCATGTATTAGAATGTATTGCATAGTTATTCATGCTGTAACGGGTAGAGAGTTCTTTAAGGAGACCACTCTGGACCAAAAATTAATCCAATCTCTAATTAATTAATAAATGTAATGTCTTCAGATTGCATTTCATATGTGTAGCTTTATCTTAGTTGGTTCATGACTTTCCTAGCCTGTATTTGAAAGAAAAATGGATTCCGAGAGAAAGGGGTTGCCACCTGATTTTGTTTTCTTTTTGTTTTATCTATCCCTGTGTATACGTATCATATTCTGTCGACGCACGCACGTATATTTTAATAAGCACCTTCTCATTTTCTTGACAACGTGCATAAACATATCAATTTGAAAAAAACATTCCCTCACAGAGCGAATAAATGTTACTCTGTTATGTGGACATGTTCTCCCTGTTTTCTTCTTTTTCTTGTATGGATTTGAGTACATACGTCCCGAATTGAGTTTGACCCTTTAGTAGGAGATATATCATTCTTAAGGTTTCACATTATTTTGTTAATAAATGACCGTAAGAAGTAAAAAGAGCATTTCAATATTGAAGGTAAAATTTATCTTAAAACAAAATAAGAATTTATTTATACTAAAGTCAATGACTATACTACTATTCTAAAAACACATTGTTAAAAATACACTCTTTACTGAATTTTTACTATGATAGAAATATAAATTAGTATTCCTACCATCTAACGGCATTTTTCTAAACATATTACAAAGTGCAAACACCATTAAAAAGATCTAAAAACGAGAAGCATTTGCTATTTACCGCGCTAGAATAGACCACGAGTTCTCGTGGTAGCAGCTTACCAATACTACTTCAAGAAGTGCAAAGAGTATTAAAATATTGATAGGAAATTTTACCTTGTGACAAAGTAAGAACCTATTTACATTGAAGTCAGTTAATGTTGTTTTATGCAATAAATAGAATATTAAAGAAACGTTCTTTAATTTAGTATTTTTTAGTATGAAAATATAAACGAGTACTCCTGCCATCTAGCGGAATTTTTCTAAGTACAACACTGGAAAGGTCTAAAAATGAGAAGCACGAGACTAAGTGTACGGCGTTTGAGTAGACCATGAGTTCACGTGGTAGCAGCTTACACAACAACAACAACCGGAAATCAATAGCGAGGGTGGACTATACATGCGCACACGTGTGGGGCATCGGTAGGAGCTTCGAGGAATCAGTGTGCGTACCACAGCCACGCACGGAAGCTGCATTGATGCGAATGTGATACGCACGCATAATTAGGCTAATGCTTAGCTCCAGGCGGACTGCACGCACTTTGCAATCTGGTGGTTTGCAATCTGCGCTAACTAGAGGAGTTGGGTTCGAATCCAACCAATTCGACCAAACCATCAGGATATATAATAGCTGTTAGTTGCATATAGGTTTACCGCTCACGACTTGTAAATAAAAAAAAGCACTAAATTGGATGGGTTGATCTACATATGATACATAGTTGTATTATTGGTCTCGTCTCGAAACGCAGTGTGTTACAGCAAGAAAACGCACAGTGTAGGTAGGTAATTGATGCAACACTTCGAAGTTATGAAATCTCTAAAAACGAAATTTTATCCTGAAGATATGCAGGCAGGTTCACAACTGCTACTAATGAATTAACTCTGCAATTATTACAAACAAAATACATGATTTGTCTATAAATCGGCAGATATTTGATTGGTTGTTATATCTGAATAAGTTACACAGTAAAGAAAACTCGCTTTAGACTATATGATTTGTTTCAAATATTGTACCAAAACCTCAAACGAGAACGAGAATCTCGGACACTAAGTCCCTGTCTCATCTCGAGAATTCTCGCTTAAGTTCTCGTCTTGCGATTTTTAGGTTCGCCGTTGTGGACTTATTTAACGTCATATAATTACATCACTAGATCAACTGCTATGGATAAAGAGAATAGGACGAAACGTGGGAAGGAAAGGACAAGAATGCGCAGAAAGTTTCGTATCCATCATTAAATATATCATTCAAGCATTCTTCTCGAGCGACTGAGGAAATCCAATGAAAAAAGTTTGAACAAGCGGCAGCGGGGTTCTGAACCCGTGACCTTCCGTAAATGAGTCACTGTCAGCCACCTTAATTACTTAACACGTTCTGTTTCTCAGCACTCTAATCTAACCACTAGACTACAAAATGCTGGCAGTTGGACAATTTCAATGTAATTTGTTCCTATCCAACACTCACATCCATTTATTTCGGTCTAAGATTTTATTTTCTTCGAAATTATCGCACATGATCTACCCATTATTTCTTGAAAAAAATGTAAAATACAGTAAGAGTATATTTTCGTAGGAATATGCTCACCTTAGTCAACGCGATAGTATCGACTAAGTTTTGAGATGCTTGAGATACAATATGATATGGAAAGTAAGGTGCTTCATGTATTTTAGTGCAGCAGTTAAACATTGATTTTAATGTGTAGCTTTACTAATAGATGGCCCTACCAATACACGGAATAAGATACAATCTACGTACATTCGGTTAACGATTTAAATAAAGTTTTGAAAAAAATGATGAAATATTGGTAAAAATCTTTCAGGAATAGTAGGCTAAGTAATCCTTGTCAATGTAAGTTAGCTACATATTTGTATAATATCATTCTGTTGGTGTATCTTGCGATTTAATTAAATCTGAGAGTTAATTAAGTCTACCAGCCGAAAAGAATATGCATACTTCATAATCACTGGAATTTTATATGTTTTTGTGCCACTTCTGTCGTTGAGATTATTAATCCTCACACGAACGAGTTGTGTGCGATTTCTGTCAAGAGGAGTATTTAGAGCGGCCAGTGCCTTAATAAGGGTCTGTTGTGCTCTTATGAGACATATATTGCACCCCCTTCATCCCACATAACAACTCAGAATAGCATTTCGTTCCGTACTACAGAAAAACAAATATAATATAATTTTAGGGAGAAGTTTGTTCTCATAAGGTATAACCCCCGCTACTCACAAATACGATGTTCTACAAATACATTGGATAAATGAAGTACTATGTTCATTCCATGCAAAATAAAATCCTGGTTCCGTGTAAAAATTTAAACGTACTCCCATGCAGAAATGAATTATGTAATTTGAACAACGGAGTGACTTGATACATTCTCGTTTCATATATTTTATTACACAAAGTAGGGAAGTAACAGCTAAGAACAATTTGCTTACCTACTATTAAATCAAAGTTGTCATTCTGATTTATGAATCACAGTGATTAAATTATATTATTGTGATTGGTGTGGACAAACAACTGAAAAATTGAAACTCAAAACTATTCTCTCTTTCACTGCAACAAACGTGCCACGGATATCGCAACATGAGTGCATCCACCTTACGGGCCCGATCTTGCCCGCTTTCGTTTCTTCCTCTTCTACACCAAAAATCAATTATGCAGTATATCTGTGATTGAAACGGCTGCAAAACAATGTAAAATGTTTTGAAAGTGGAAATTTACCTTCAGCGGGATCCAAGCGTTTCGCCCGCCGTCCATGTTTGGAGTTATTGTGTACAAACATGTTGTCTGACACCGCCAGCAGAGGGCCGTCCACGCTCACCTGCGTTGATATGACAACCTGCAAGAAAGGAAGGAATGGGAAGGACATTATTTGAATCAATATTAGGCTATTTTTGAAAACAATTCTACTAATGCTACTCTAGAAAAAGTCAACTTCTATATCTAATGCTTATCTCCGCACCACTTTTATGTCTCGTAAATTCTACTTCTTAATTTTTAGTGAAAGACGAGAACAACAGTTATCCAGATATCTGTAAATGTTCTGATACCCTGTCGAGGTAAAAGTCATCCAAATAGTGCCGAGTGGCTGTAATATTGACGTCATTTGCTTTATTTTTATACACCCTAGCTTACCCGAGAGGGGGGTCACTATTATTATTTCGATTTTTCAACTGGGAAAATTTTTATAAAAAAAATGAAAATAAGTTACATTGTTCCTAGAGTATTTCCAATATTTCGGTTTTAATTTTGATAATCAAAACATAAATGTAAAATACACAGGAGTCAAAATTCACTTGGTGGGTCACCCCCATTGAATGCGTGTTATTTAAGACAATCAGCGACAGAGTACAATAGGTTGGCAATGATGGTAGTTTTTGTAATTATTATAATTAATGCAACTGAACCTATATGAACAAGAAATAATTGATGAAAAATGTTATGTTTTTTGTGAGTTTTAGTGAATGGTGAAAGATGTGTGTGACACTCTTGCAATAATATTTAATTATTTTTTTATTAATTATGGTAATTGTTGTACGTATCTACACTCTGTCCAGGGAATCTCTGGAGCTAAACTAGAATATTTTAATAATATTAATTTTAATACTTGGTAAAGTCTCTCGGGAAGGGTCCGGTAACCATGTACCTTCCACTAAAATATGCATTTGGGTATTTATTATTATTATTATTATTATTTGATGTAGGTTTACGTTTAAGCTTACAGTTTACTTCACACTGATTTTCTTAGTATAAAAAAACAGATTTTTGACTTCCTTTGGGTATGACATACTAGATATGGATTTTAAAGTGAGACCTTTTCAAATGCGCAGATATATGCAACAAAAACCGTATAGTAATGACAACTAATAGTCAGAGGGTTTATTTGGTAGATTCGGTTCAGGTTTTCGATGGTACAATATGCACCTCCTAACAAGTGCAGTTAGAAAAAGAAGAAACTCGAATTTGACACTAAAAATTGCTCGGGTCGTTACTCTGCTCCCCCCCCCCACAAGAAACCCAAGTAAACCAGAAAAAATTAGGCACATAGCTTCAAATGCATCAAATCAATGTTGATGCATGTTTTGTACTTTAATTGACACAGTTAAACGTATGATATCTTGGTATCTTTCAAAATAACAGTGTCTTATCTTCTCTAAGATACATTTTACTGCATCACACGGAACAGCAGCCGATATAGGTAAGTACTCTTTTTTGTATGTATGTATATTGACCAATCAAAAGTACATCATTAGCAGCTTATGCATTTTAAAGAGTTCAAAAAAGTGAACATAGTTGTGTCAATTGACACATTTTAGGTTCTGTATGATTATGTAGGATGCAACAGTGCTATGTACAGTCGTGGAAAGAAATACTTCCCCCATAATACTTCTGGCATTAAGGCTCTATGGGAGAAGTACTTTTTCCCATGACCGTACAGTCACCTGCGAAAAAGAATGTGGCCAATGCATCCTGAAATATCCGCTTCACTGCACTGCAATGAGTTATGTGTGTTGCCTAAGGCGACGGCGAAGAGGGAAATTCAATAGTAAGATTTTTCAATTGTAGGTTCGGTCATTGTCGTAGAGTTATGCAACACACATAACGGCGTACAGTGAAGCGGGTATTTCAGGATGTAGGACCTAGGTGTTCCACTTTCGAATTGGTGACGTAAGTCCACTTCATTCGCATACAGGCTAATCGGGACTGGACCTACAGTTTAAAGTCTAATCCGAACCACTATGTGCCTGCACCGGGTATCGAACCCGGGACCCCTTGATTACGAGGCGACGACGTTACCACTACGCCATCGGGGAGGCGGTATTCCAGATTTATTGGTAGTGACTGTACCGATAATCCTGCAAAGTCTAGGAGATAATAGATCATTAGTTGTCTGTAAATGTGTGTGCATGTGTGTGTGTGTAGATCGTTAGTCGACCACTCAAGGCGCAAGAGACCAAGACGGCTCAGGAAATTTTATTACTTTAAGTTCACGTAGCTTCTATTGATTGATTCACTGGTTTAGATTATTTTACGCCGCTTTTCTGCCACTTTTGGCTAATCGCGACGATAAGGATGAGTGACGATATGATGCAATTGGCGAAGGGACACTCACAAAGAACACCCTTGCAGGGAATCGAACCCAGTACTCCTGGCGTAGTAGCGAGCTGTGCTAACCACTCCGCCACGGTGTACCATCATTCTATACCGTGGATCTTTATTGATGTTTTAATAATGCTACTTTTTAATGTTATATTTTTCATATCCTAGGAACAAGACATAATGCCACGTAGGAAAGCTCAACCTCGTAAGACGAGGGAGGCCCCTTCCCCTCCTCCCCACCTTAGGGCTGTCCCAGCAATCCATCCATCACGTAACTTTGCGCGGGGTGCACACGCTCGAATCTCCAGGGGCGTCTCGGCAGAAGGGGAGCGGAGGGGGTGGAGGGGAGATAAGCGGTGGGTGGGGCTTATTCCCAAGGGAGAGACCAATCCGAGAACAATGAACTGGTCGAAACTGAGTCAAGCATCTTCCAGGGGGAGTCGGGAGAAATAAGTGAAAAAGATGGTTGCTGGATGTAATTCTGAAAGGTGGCCTTTCGCATGTTTTGCAATATTCGTTTCTGTGTGGCAGTGTTCAGTGGGAATGCTTGTGTTGCTCAGAAAACAACAAAAGAGCATTGAATTGTTGTTCTGCCAAACATAACACTTACATTAAAATCAAAACTGGATCTAAATCAGAGACGTTGGAGGTTTCTGGGGGGTAGTTGTCTCCGTACCGACCCGTCCCCTCGCACTAAACAATTAACATTACAATTTTAGCCCCAGAACACACTTTTTGTGTTACAAGAGTCACATAAAAACGTTAAAAATCCAATAAAAATTGGTGAGTAGACTGTCTACATGAGGTAAGAACTGTTATTTACAGAACGACCTCAAGGCTGCAACACTGATCAAGTGAGTTTCAAATCGCCATTTTTGTTATTTTAAAGATGGCGCCTCCTATACACACTTGCACCAGTGAAGAGTTGTTTCTTGCCCTCTGTCAGCCTAAAACTTACAGAAATTTCTCGGCAAAAGAAAATTCAATATCTCTATGCATGCTTACCACAAAGCAAGTTTACTAATGGAGGAGAAAGTTGGACAATGGCCTCAGTTCGCAGGCAGATGGGTGGAAAGGCCTTCGCAGTGGCTGATAAGTGACTGCACGTGGACCACAAAGACTTATTATTTTTAAGGTATACGGGTATTAACTCAAAGTTGAAAATATATATGAAGATCAGCAATAGGTCTGTGCTAAAATGCATCAAACTTGTGCAACGTACAGAAATCTACTAGTTAAGAAACAAATGAAGGTGTTAATTTGACTCTCCGTTGTATGTTATGGGTATGTTATATACATGGCTGTTCCAAGAAACTTAACTTGCAATTACTAGTGTTCGGAAAGTTAAAAGTACAACCACGGATACACAGTCAAGGTTGCCAGTGACACTTATTTTCTCTGTAGCTGAATATCACGTGACTAACCATGGACTTTCACCATACATTTGTTCATGTATTCTTCTTATTTCCCTACGCTCTTCTGTCAATCCGGACCAATCGCGGCGATGATAATGATTGGTGATTGGATTAAATTGGCGAAGGGGCACTCAGAATGATTTACTCGTTCGCCCACCAGGACTCGAACCCTGAGGCTTCATGGGCCAGATTGAGAGTCGACCGCTGAATGTTCTTGAATACCGCAAGACAGCCCTTACCTAGATTACTGACATCGCTTTTACCAGCCTGACAGAAAATGAGACAGCACTGGCAACCATGAATGTGTACCTTGCGGTTGCATACATGCAGGATACAATTTGTTATTTTGATGGCTCGTAGAGTCGTAACGAGACCCGAACAAGAAAAACTCTGTTAAGAAAAGTTGTTCGTCTTGATGCCATGTACACTCTGTGACAATTTGGAAATGTTCTGCGGTGACACCCTGTACACAGAGCGTGTCTATTACATTATCAACGCCGCACTCAACTTTAAGGCAGAAACGTCATCTCGGCGGGTTCCCTTTAAACCACAAGCTGCGCGGCGGGTAACAGGCAATCGTGGAGAGAAGGGGCGGATGAGGGATGAGGAGGGGGCGGCTCACGCGTCGGCATCTATTTGGGAGCGAATATACTGTGGACAATGATTCCACTTGTCCTGCACGGTTTACAATAGCTGGTAGATTATTACTATTGTCAATCATTAATAACAATACTAGCATTGTTACCGCATAACTATGTTAATGGAATTGGTTCGTGCAAGCTCTCCTGATAATGCAACACGGTTGCCCCAGGCTATGGTTCTAGGAGTAGGTGTGTGATCTGTTACCTAGCGCTGTTCTAGTCGAGAAATCAATTCAGTCCTGATAGGGAATGCCTGCGCCATATTTAAACGCGGCATCCCAGTATTACTTGGACAGGACACACAGAGGAACCGGGTTCGAATCAAGACTGTTCTTAACCCGAGATCTAGAAACTGATTTCTGCTTTAAGAAGTTTTTCTGTTGATTCATTGTACAAAATTGCCAACCAAATAGTTCACGTAGGCCTACTAAATTTAACACAATATATACACCGTACCTACTTCTAGGCCTATAGCTATGGAGCCGCAGCGGCGATCTAGGGGGAAAGGTATAGTGCTGGACCTCAACACGGAAGACCCATGTTTGATTCCCAAAGCTAAGGATTTGAGGGGGCTCTGGGGCTGGCTCAGCTTCTAATAAAAATGGATACCTGGGATCAAGCCTTGGGGGTGAAGGCAACCGGAGCATGGTGCTGATCACATCAACTCCAGAATGACCGAGACCGAATGTAAACCCCCTACGTCCACAGGGGAAGGCTTTACCTTTTTAACTTCCTACCACAGGTGATGCCAGCATCCAGAATAGGGGTGCTGCGTTTACTATGAGGGGTGCAATAGTTTTTAATAGAAAAACAGTAAGGAGGGAGGGGGTTCAGGATATTGATCGTCCCTTGTTGACCAGTCCGGTACCCTACTGCCCTTCCTCACAAATAAACAAGAAACGCCACAGGTTATAAATAAATGATATTTTAGCCCAGATATGCATTTTTAAATGCTGTTCAGGTGTGTACTAAATTTGACTGCGAAATATATTCCGTGTTCGAACTGTTCTTCTGTAGTTTCCTCTAATCTATTTCACTAGTTCATTTTTCTATCCTCATCGTCGCGATTAACCTTTTACAGAAAACGACGTAAAATAATAAACACAGAAATACTAAATGAACCTGTACGATGGCGTAGTGGTAATGTCATCGGCTTGTAATCAAGGGATGCCTGGTTCGATGTCCGGTGGAAACACAATGGTCCGGATCCCATTTTAAACTGTGGGTCCAATCCCGATTAGCCTTTCTGTGTATAAAGCTGGCGTAAAAACAAAAACTCAAGAATTACTAAAGGACTGTTGTTATTTTCATAATGACTGTATATGTAATCGTATCTTTGTTTAAGTAAACATGAATGAAGAATGTACCTCACGTAGTACTATACTTTCGTGTATCGAATTGCGAAGCACTATTCGCTGTTGAACTCTTGCACAGTGTATTGAATGCTTGAAGAGAAGATCCGAGTTGCATGGTGGAGAGTTTAGAACAACGCGCTACGGTGCCATGGGCCCCGGTATCGAATCCCAGCCTAGGCATGGGTGTTCTTTGTGCGTTTCAATCAATTTAATAATGTCATCACTCATCCACATCGTCGCGATGAGCCAAAAGTTACAGAAAAGCGACGCTAAAAAAAATTAAAGAGCAGAAGATTGGTTTAATTTCTAAGAGTTCTGCTCAGAAATGTACTAAGCGGGAGGGGGGTATTCAAGTTTAACGTAAGTGGTCGCTTGCTCAAAAATTGATTTTGAAAACCATCCCAGAGGGTCGTCCCACATTCCCTCCGTTCCTATTTACTAACCCGAGGAACGATTCCTCGTGTTTACAATCTTTGTATATGCCCAACTGATAAACCATGTTTGCCGTTCTCGTGCGTGCATGCATAATCTTTTGAAGGGGGGGTTTCGGCATCCCCCTGCCCCTCCTGAAGCACGCCAAGGAAGGGGAGGGGAGAGGAATATGCACGGAACAGGACTCAAGAGCAGAACAACTGTATCCCCTTTCCTTCTCCGCCATTTTGTGGTCTGGGTACGCTCCTCCCACAGGAATTGGGGCTGCCCCTAGGGAATGCGCCACGCGGGGGACTCCCCCCTCTTCTCTGAGTCCCCCCCTTTCCCTCCCCAGCCGCGTTCCCATGGGAACCAACTACGATGACGGCCAACGTTCGATGGAAAAGGGAAAGAGGGGAAGCGGGGGGAGGGGGGATCCACTCTTTACGTTAACTTCGTCCTGCCCTCTATACGTCTTGCGATGAAACTACCATGGTCACGGTGTCCCCCCCTCCCCTGTCAATTCCACCATATGTTTGTGTATTGGTACGAATGCTTACTAAATGAAAACGGTTCTACTGCAAGCCGGAGCATGTTCAGTACTGCTGGCACTGTAGGAAGTGTGGATTTAATGGCATTAAAGGGTAGAGTGTAGTATTTGAGCTGTGAGCGTACTGTTTTTTTCATATTGATTTCTTGGCCAAGACAGAGCTTTTCAGGTGAATGAGACACTGTAGAACAGAATGCTTCTGGCTCTTGTAAATAGTCCCAGGAGTATCACGACGGCACTGTAAAGTGGCTCCAAAATACACTGTGAAAAGTTGACTGTAAAGATTTACGGTTCAAAACCGTCAATTTACGGTACCATAATACTGCCGTAAAATTTACCATGACATTTTTTTTAAAGTAGTAAATGCCATCACATACCTAACCAAAAAATTGTAATTTTAACGATGCAGATTTTCATTTTAAATGGTGATGGTGCACACGTATGTAATTTATATTCATCCTCCTCCTTTAAGCACGCCGCCCTCCGCGAAGGGGTGGTTAGCACAGCGCGCTACGACGTCAGGGGTCCCGGGTTCGAATCACTACACGGGCATGGGTGTTCTTTGTGAGTGTCCATAAATTTCATCGGTAAAAGCGTTTTTCCAGAAATTAGGTTTAAGGATACTGTTTTCAGTTGCATCTGCCATGAAAAGTACAAACAAAAAAAAGAGCAGAAAAGTTAGTACAGTCATGTACACTTGTGGCTTGTAACGATTCCATTCAAAGCTAATGGGATTACTACAACCCAGAAGTACCCGTGACTGTACTAGACCCAGTCTTCACTGTAGAAAATTTCGCCTACTCAATATTGCTGTACTGCAGTGTTTTTAATGTACTATATAAAATAATGTTTTGGGTTCTTTTAGTAAATATATTTTTTGTTATTTTTGTATAATTTCCTCCCACCATGCTGCAATCTCCATGCATGTCTATGCTCTCTTTTTCTTATGCAACAGCTGAGACCAACGACAGCAATCGAAGCTTCTACGTCACAATCCTTTCGTTTCTGCAAAGCGACCGGCTCATCCCATTTGCCTAGACAATTGACACGCAGGAAGGCAAATGAAAATCAATCAACCTTTACCAAGACATGCGATACAGTTCGTAGAAGACGATGGAAGAAGATTTAGTTAGCTTGAAAGAAACCTTGGTCCTCGAATAAGAATAATCAAGGACACTGAATAACTCCCTCTTGTGCATAAAGCAGAAACACTAATGAAATCACAACCTATTTGCAAGAAACACACGCCACCCGTAGCGGTGCCTAGGAATATCGATGTTTCTTTTTTAAATCTGGACCAAACCCCCTTTCACCCCATGGCTACGCCACTGCATGAAACAAACGCATTTCTTTTGTCCAAGGAGAACCATAACAATGTATATATATATATATATATATATATATATATATATATATATATATATATATATATATATATTAAAGTTGATAGTTCTGTGTTCGACTCCCGGTCGAATCATTGTTATTATCCTTTCATGTACAGTCACCGACAATAAAAATGGGACACCTACATCCGGAAATCCTACCTTCCCTGTAGAACTCTATGGCGATGAGTAGATTTTAATAGCAAATTCTCAATGGCAACTTCTACCACCGCCGTAGAGTTAGGCAACACACATAACGCCTCAAATGGAAGCGAGCATTTCAGGATCCAGGTGTCCCATTTTTATTGTCGGTGACTGTACATAATGGGTATGAATCAGTTTCAGGTTGTTAGGGCTATGTATAAGCGTGTTTTCCAATATTTTTTTCACGTGTCAAATGTTCATTCTTTGGTGATAAAATGTTAGACAATAGGAAGATGATTATTAATTGGCGAATGAAAGACCAGCATTAGTATCGGGAAGTCAGGTCGTGTCAGTGGTTTAGTTGCATGTACAGACTAATCGAGCTACTTTATGTTTCAATATGCATGCACATATTTAACAGCGCTATTTGCACCAATATGATTCCAGTAGTTTCCTAGGTGTCGATAGGTGTCACCACTATTGCATAACAGTACGCTCTTGTCGTCAGTTAGAGCCACACTGAATCACACCAGCCGCAGGATATATGAGTAATTAAAAGAAGAAGCAAGTGAAAAAATGGTTGAAGAGAAACACAGCGACCTTTCAAAAATTACTCTCAATTCGTAGATGTCACCGTGCGTCGAGGAATACGTGTCGTTAAAATGGTACAAGGGAAGGGAGAAATGTGAAGATGCGGACAAGGCAGAAAACAGAGCGAAATATACAGCAAAATAAAAACGTCAATGTAACACACACATACACACAGACATACAACCGACAGACCGAGGACGCGAGCGTACAGGTCGCGCCCTGGCGGCAACTGACGGAAACTACCAGGGCAGTTAAAAACAGAAAACGACGCGGACGTTTGTGAAGACACGGAGGCAGTGTAACAACTGCGAATAAAACACAGCAGTAATGGATTTGTACGCAGCGAAAAAGGACCCTACCGGCAGATGAGACGTAGCTGGCGAAGAGGGTAGGGAGGGGAGAGAACAAAGGAAGATATAAATATACGGCGAGTTCTGGAGTACGTAGCGCGGTTTGCTTTGGCAGACAAAGAAGGGGGAGAGACCGTAACGATAGGAACACCCCGTTTCCTCACAGTTTACCTCGTACTCACTAATCATCGGGACACGGTTATAAAATAAGGAAAGGGGGAGGGGCTTCAGGATCTTAAGGGGGAGTTGGAAAGAGACAGCAAGGAGAAGTCGGGGGAGGGACAATAAAAATGATGGAATAACCTACAAGGGAGGAGGGGGTTCAAGTTGACAACGTTGGACTAAGACGAAACGGGAGGCCCCGAGTAGCCGCCTTTAGTGACGCTGTAAAACGCGGGAAATGACGTTTTTCGTTACGAATATGGTTTCCGGGGAAGCGGATGCTGGATGTCTAAGTGGCCAAGTAACGGTCGAATAGCAACGAGAGAAGTTTTAACCGAACATGTTCATTTTGCAAAACGACTCCCGTTTCTCTCTCTTTCTATGCTTTTCAGCTAACATTATACTTGAATCAATGATTGTTTTTAGTTTAGTTTGCTTTTCTGTCAATTTTGGCTAATTGCGAAGATGGATGAATTGTGACGATATGAAAGAGATGATTGATTGATTGAGTTGGTTCACTTTATGCAGAGTAAGAAGGCTAACCGGGACTGGACCTACAGTTTAAACTAGGATCCGAACCACTATGTGTCACCACCGGGTATCGAAGCTGGGACCCCTTGATTAGAATGCGACGACGCTACCACTACGCCATCGGGGAGGCTAATGATGAAAGAGATGAAAATCGGAAGCACATATGAACAACACACAACAAAGTCTCGTGAAGGATTATATTGGCCACTGTTCCAGACGCCAAAGCCTCGTTAGTGTGCAAAATGCAGTTCAGGGTGTGCTACATAGAAGTAAGGTTGACATTTGGGTGTCTTCGGAAACGGTCCCCCCCCTCCCCCCCCCCTTACACCTCTCAATGAATCAAGTTCAAGAAATTCCTTCTTACCGTCCTTGGCCAAATTTCCTTCTTTTTAACAAGAAAGATTATGGTCATATTGAAGATTCATAGTCATTCACATTCATATCGATTGATTTTCGGGTCTAAGGGGTGACCTTCTGGTAAGGCACCCAAAAATCAACCTCACTTGTACACTCCGGTTAATGCTTCTTACAGGCCAACGAGGCTCTGGCGCCTGAATTCACAGCCAGAATAATCCTCTGTGGCGTCGTGTTGTCCTGTGTTTGTCCTTGTGTGTGCTGAGTGCCCCTTTACAGCCTCAGCTTTTAATAGGTAAGGAAATTTGAGTCCTCAAAGATAGTATACCTATTGTTCTTGTTAATTATGAATCAATGAATTAGTTTTGAAAATTGAGTAAGGAAGTTTTGAGCAGAGATATTTTATTTTCTAGTTAGGGGTATTTTCTCAATTTTGTTTTTGTTAAGGTGCCTAACCCTGTATTGTGTGAGAGGCAAAAGTAGCCTATGTGCCAAATATGAACTTCAACTGTGAAAATATCCTCACCAAATAAAGTTAGGCGGAAAATAACTGCATATTCTTATTTCTGAGATAACGCACATGTAAAATGATTAGTGTTGCCCACGGGACGAGACGGGACAGGCTTTTAAAAATTCGAGACGAGACGAGATTGATCATGTGTCCCGAGACAAACGAATATTTTCGAGACGAGACAGCATTTCCACGAGACGAGAAAGGCCAAAGTCTCGTCTCGTGGGCAATACTAAAAATGATATGCTACATGACCTCCTTCCCATTTGAAAATCTGGATGTAATTCCAAGATGGCGATTTTCAAGGTGGCCGCCATGATACACACTAGCCCCATCTTGTGTGCTCTTACTCCAATTACCCATATCCAAAATTCCATCGCCCTCCGTCAAGTAGTTTTCAAATTAAAAAGTTGGTGCCGGACTTTTGCCTCACCCTGTATAATAATCAAGCAACCATTCAATATCGATTTAATTTTTCACGAAATGGGTGCATGAACAGCCATAAACACACATGGCTGTAACACATAATCCAAACTAAAGGTATCTTCTGAATAGGCCTATATGTTGGTATATCGACATCAGTCTTATGTGACATGGTTAGATCAGGCGATCAGATTCCATCATGACTCTGGGTGTCGAATACGTGAAAAGATGATTGAAAAATTAAGATGATTCTACATATGTGTCTATCAGGCGCAGCAAAACTTCTCTTAAGCTGAGTGGTTCATTTGAGGGATGTGTGACTCCTTGACTAGAGCCCTGGGTGTCCGGCAGATAAGGGCCGCCAACCCTAAGGGCACAAGGGCGGAAGAGGTAAAGCCAACCCTACTTATCACCACAGCACCGGACATCGACAACCCTTACGGAAGCACACGAGCGCATCCGAGCGTAGACGAGCACGCCAATAAGAACGATGGAGATCCTCGTATCTGTCCCCTAACGCTGGGTCCTTTCCTCCCCCTCCATTTATCCCCTCTCCCTTACTTTTCCGTTCATTTCTCCGAAACCACTTCACTCCTTCATCTCTGTATTATCATCTATTTCAATTTCAAACCCACGCAACCGCCGCGGTGGCAGAGCGCTGGTGTCGTCTGCGGGGCGAATCCGTGGCTAAAGTGGGCTTTCAAGCTCATTTGTTTTGGAGATCTCTAGTTTCTCCAGCCATCCATTTCCGCCCCGATCTTCCGAGGGGGAGAAGTGGAGACATTTTCGAAACGCGCCCTGCCCATGGGAAGTCTATTATTTCCACCTTTTTTGGCCCCAAAATATAATAATATTTTGCTATGTTCTTGCAAAAGACGGCAAGTTAACGTAAACTTGCCACAAACTAAATGCAAGCGAGATTTCACACCAAAGCGACAGGCGACACGTGTCGCTTAGGGATTTCAACAATTGAAAGAGGCTTGTGCGGCCTGCCGCTATGGTGCGAAACGTTGCTGTTGATTGGCTAATCCCAAGCTGCATATGTCGCGTGTCGTTTCAGTATGGAATCTCCCTAAAGGTAATCAAAGGTACCTAAGGATCGAACCCTGAACCTGGTGCTCTCATGCAGGGATGCTAAGTATTGAAACACGTGATCTGGCGAGGTCAGTGGTCGACTCTCGACCTTGCCACCGAAAGTTCCGAATTCGAGTCCATGGCAAAGGCACAAAATACGTATCTGTAGCACAGTTTCAAGCACTTGAATGTAATTGTTTGTTTAAGTCCACTTTATGCACAGAGAAGCTAATCGGGACTGGTCATAGATTTTTAAGTAGGATCTGAACTACTGTGTGACACGAACGGGTATCGAACCAGGGACCACTAGATTACAAGGCGACAAAATTACACCTACGCCACGGAGGAGGTACTTGTAGACAATGAAGCGTCTTTCACAAGCTTTCAACATACAACAATGTAAAAAGATAAAATATAGTTCATATGTTTCATACAAAACTATGTTTCATACAGTCCAGGATATATTACGTGGAAGAGAAGTAGACACTTGAGTCCCCTTAGGAAAAAGTTACCCCTGTTACATCGAAAAAACAAAAAAGTCGGGCAGTTTATGGACATATTGACTAATTGGTACACTGAAATGTTGTTCCATCGGGACTCGAACCTGGGACACCTTGTATAATAATACTAGCAGGTTTTAAAGTATTCAGGAGTGATGCAGCCTAATATTGTTACTTGTTTTACAACTTGAAGTTTTACAACATGAAATTTGGTGTCTTGTAACACAGACTTTCTTCCAGTATCCACGAGGACACGCTATACATGTGCCATGTTACACAAGTGATTCTTAAGACCATCAAGAGGAAAAGCATTTAAGTGTGGCGTTATTACTGGGGCTGATGTGGATTTTAACGTCCCCTGTTTTGGTGTATTAAACATTAGATCTTCACTACTAGAGAAAGAAGAGTAAATCCATGAAAAGTGAGAATATTAGAAAAAATCTTAATTAACAAGATCTTTAAAAGATATCAAATTCTATGGATCCAAGGTTTTGTTTTCCTCCAATTCTTTTTTAGCATGTCTATTTGGTATCGAACTTGAATTTGTAGATCATTCAAAACATTCGAGAAAAAAAAGTTTAACACTCGTGACACAGTATTTCTTGGTTTTTAATATTGAATTTAAGAGTAGTTTAAAAAAATGAAAACTTTTTCGGATTGACTTTGATTTTTTGCAGATAACACAATATACATTTCCACGAATAAGGTTCATTCAGGGACTAGAGCTTATTTCTCTTATTTCAAGCTTTCCACCAGCAAGGACAGTTCACAAATTTGGTAACACCTGTAACAGCATATTTCCTGCAATTTCTCTAACAAGGTTTTATTTTGGATCATGCGAGTTTGGCTGCAGGAACGTATTGATGCACCACTTCCGTTTGTGTTATAATTGGGACAGAATAGTGAGTAACACTAACTTTACAGTTCAAAAGTGGATGGAAAATGTATAACAACCGTGACACAAGCAATAACCCTACTCGTGGAATTCCTGAACACACCATTGGATCTGAGCTTACAAACAATGAATTCTGCCAGATTTATTCTGCAAAAATAGACATAGCGACGTTTAAGTCCTCTGTTAGTACTTTGCACTAATATTCTGCTACCGATAAAACAACAAAACTGTTGCAAAGACCATTGTCGAAACCATTCGGATGACGACCGCTGACGTCACGCGCTTGCAGAAGCTCCACAGATGTAAAAAAAAAGCGCAGTATGACCAATTTATTAAACGTTAAGGTGGAAGAAGACCGTCCACGCATTTAATTGTGAATTTATCTTATTTTAGCGGGGAGACTAACGTTTCGCTTTTAGCATTGAACGGGGCGCTTGCACACACATGCACGGCGGCGAATTGCTTTTAAAGCGTATATATCATCCGACGCATGTTATTAAACAGTTGAGATACTTGATTTTGTGATAATGAACCATTAACCCAGGACCAAAAATGGCGTCGGGAGTAGGAACGGGTGGAATGGAATGGGAAAATGGTTCATTAAAAGCAAATTGTGTGGAATGAAATGGAACTGCATAATCTGAATACAGATTTGGCTCGTGTGTTCGTGATTTTTTACAGAACAGATTAAAAAGGGAGAGAGGAAGACAAAAAAATGGAATAGAGTGAGAGAGAGAGATGGTTTGAAACTCGTATGAAAGCAAGATTTTTTTTTTAAAAAAAGCGCAGTTGAAATACTCCGTTAGTATTGACACAGCGTGTTCAATTCATATAGTACATCCATGGCTTCTATTCTGGGATTACATTACGAGGATGTCATTGGATTAAGCACCGGGGAAATGAACGATACAGAATTCTTCTTGCTTTTATTATGGCTGTGCTTGAGATTTCACAAGCAGCGTTCGTTTATTTTCACCGCCGCGATTGATATAGTGGCGAAAATAAGGGACAGGGAAGAACAAACTGATAAATATTAGCTCTATTGTCAAGCTAAAGCGGAAAAATGTATGTTGAGAGCTCATGACGTTAACAAAACAGAACGGATGGTGGACCATTGTTTCCAAGTTACTTCCAAAATCCTCGTAACTCTTTCTAATGTCTCTGTGTTCCTTTTATCTAACTCTATTTTTATCTATGTTTCGCTGCCTCATTTCTCTCATCGTCTATGATTTTCTCTCTCTATTTCTTTCAGTCTCTGAATCTCTTTTCTTTTCTCTTTCTCACTGGTTTCTATGTCTTATTAATATCTCTCATTCTCCCACTCTCGCTATTCTCTATTGGTCAAAGTTTCTCTGTTTTGCTCCTCCTCTCCATCTATCTTCCCTGTTTCCTCTCTCTCTCTACTATATATATCTTTTCTCTGTTTTCTCTATCCATGTTCTGTTCCCCCTCTCCGTTTCTCTCTCTTCCTTCCACATTTTTCTTTAAATCTCTCTTCGTGGTCTGTTCCCATCTATTTTCCTAGTTTTCTCTCTGTCTACATTTCTCTGCCTCACTCGATCTCTTCCTTCCATCTCTTCATCTATTTCTCCCTTTCTCTCCTTCCGTTTCTTTCCCTGTTTCTCTCTGTCCACGTTCTGCTTCCTCTCTCTTTCTCCCCTCTCCTTTTCTTTTCCTCAGCTTTTTCTTTGTCTATGTCTATGTTCTGTTCTCCCTCTCTCTCTTACCTTCCCCATTTTCCTCTCAATCTCCTCCACCTCTCTCTAAATAATAGTCTGCTCCAATCTTTTCACTTCCTTCTCTCTATTTCTCGCTATTCTATATCTCTCTCTCTCTTTACATTTCCCTGCCTCACTCTCTCTATTTCCCATTAACTCCATCTCTTATTTTCTCTGTCCGTCCAGTTTAATCTCTTTCCATTCTTATCTGCATCTATTTTCCTCTCTCTCTTTTCTCTCATTCTGTTTCTTTCAATCTGTTTCTCTTTTATCACGTCCTGTTTCGCCCCCTATTTCCCTCTCTCTCCCTGAATCATTGTCTGTTCCTATCTTCTCTCCACGTTTTCTCTATTTCTCTCCAATCCATCTCTCTGTCTTACATTCTTTCTGTTTCCCTCTGACTCCATCTCTACTTCTCTCTCGTTCTGTTACTCTCCCGCTCTCCCCTTTCTTTAAACCATTTTCTGAGGACAAGAAGAAAATGAAGCAAGACGATGAAGAAGGGGGAAAAAACGGTCCTTCAGTTTCCTTCCTCCTAAGTAGACATAATTTTTCCGTGCTTGTTTTAATTTGGCTTCTCGCGTGTAGTAATTAGCAGGAACACTGGAGGGCGCTGTTGCAACGTGTCAAGTAAGAAGAACGTTACACTGAACCCCCCCTCTCCCCCTCGCCCCAGGGCTCTTGCGAGGATTTTCAGGCCGTAAGGTCTTTCTCGTTTGCTTCGATACATTACACAAGGGGATATCCTTGCAGCCAGGAAAAGTTCTTTGAAGAGGTCGCTTTCTTTACTCCTTCTTCCCCGTTGCACAGCGGCCATTTTCTTCTCTCTTCTCATACATACGCCAAAAAGCATTAATATTTTGAACAAAGCTCGAATCTAGAAATTAACTGTGAGGAATAACGTTTTGTTGTTTTTGTTGTTAACAACAGTAATAATCATGTATTGCTTTTCATTTGGATATTCGTGTCGGAAGTTCTGAATACCAACAGAAATCCCGAAAATATCCTTTGGATGTCCCTTGGATATCCGACCAGAGGAAGTCCACTGGATATCCCTCAGGGATATTAATCATAATCCACCAAACACACAAATGTAAGACACATATGTACTTGTTGTCAGTTGGATATTAGTGTCGGAAACTCTGGATACCAAAATATACTCAGAAGACATCCTTTGGATATTCCTTGGATATCCGCCCTGATGATGTCCCTCGGATATCCTTCATGGATATTTATGGATGTCCTTTGGATACGCTTTGGACTTAATCTGAATATTTTCTTATGCAGGCGTGGCGGATAAGGAAATACAGTTTCTGAATTAGAACTGGACTTCGAGCGAGAAATGCCTCAACAGGTTTTGTCGGATAAAACTTTGAAGTTTTACTGTTGAGAATTTTATGCATACAGGGTGATTATTAAATACGAGTAGTCTGTGTTTAGAATTTGGAGGAAATAAACTCAATTCTGTGATGCAACAACCCTTTGACGGTCGAACTGAGTTAATACTGACACTCCCCCTGAGGGAGGGAGATCAGAGCCCCCTCCCTTTGGTATTGAGTTCCTTTAAAAATACAATAAAGCTAGCAAAATACAGTGCTGACTGCTGAAACAAGAAGGTAACTCCTTGCGATATTCTAGCCCACACCAGGGATAGAACCCACGGGGGCAATATTTTGTACTATAAATGGGTATGAACTTTGGAAAATGTATGTTCTAGATTGGTGCGTTAAAGTATACAGGGTATATATTCCCTGACAGCCCTGTACTTCCGAAAGGTGGGCAGTTATGGACTGGGCACAGCATCATAGGAACCTACCTTACAACTCTAAATGAGATATGGCAGATATATTGAAGTCGGTCATTTTGAATATGATTTTTTTAAAATGGAAAGGGGGCAGCATGATATACCAAAACAGATTGGAATTTCACAAGAAATTCAAATCTGATATGGTTGATTTAGCGGAATAGTTAGCACAGCGCGCCGGGACTTCAGGGCACCGGCTTCGAACCTCGGGCTAGGCATGGGTATTCTATCTAAGCCCCTTCATCAACTTCATCAAATCATGACTCATCCTCATCTTAGCGATTAGCCAAAACTGGCAGAAAAGTGAAGTAAAATAAACCATATCAATCAATGAATCAGAAACAAATCTGATAATAGTTTTTAGCAGGTATCCAAAGATGGAATTAGCTAAGGAGAAGAGCAGCGAAATGATTCTCACGTGTGGAGAAAGAATTTGCCATGTGGTCTTCGTAGGCTTTGCCTATTGCCATCCTCGCCAGACACCCCACCACACAGAATTCGTGAAACTGGAATTGTTGCTGACAGCCTCCATTTTCAATTTTTGGCCGTTACAAATCTCAGCATATTACTATAAAATTTGCCAGTTGTGCAAATTCAGGACGTTCTCTAGGTGACCAAAAAGGAATTCTGACCATACAGGAGGCAATTAGTGAGATTTTGAAGAAACAGAAGGAAAAAAAGTAACAACATCTCCCGAAATAATTGCCTCGTGCAATCATAGCTCAGTTTCCACGCCGTCAACCGTTCGGAAGGACGCAGGCGCCCCGACAGAACCAAAGAAAGAAAAATCCTTGGTTGCCATAGTAACAGTTTGTGAGGGGTCTCTCAAGCCAGCCGGAGATAATAACTTGTCTTTTTTTCCGTATCGAGCCCCCTGCCCCTTTACACTCAACCCTCCCCCTCTCTCTTGGACCGTCCAGTTTTTCCTTCTTCGCTATACGTCTTCCTTCTTTAGTTCCTTCTTTCTGCGGCAGAGGCGCTTCTTGTACTCGCTGGCATTTGTTTACGTTACGCATACCCTTAAGATGGTTATCGTTATCATAGGTGGGATGGGTGGTCTGCGAATAAAATTAGCAGATTGCATGGTCGGGGAAACGTCAGAAATATTAATTTCTAAGGACGAAGACTAGGTGCCTCACAATGCATAATTGATAAAGAATCAATTTGTATCCAATTTGGAAACTACGAGTTACTTGCAAAGCAAAAAAAAGGTAACAGTTACCTATTGAAATGAGTAATCGTAACTCCCTTACTCTTTGAAACGAAAAACTGTAGCTCAGTTAATTTTTCGAAATAAGGAACTGCAATTAAGTTACTTTTTAAAATGAACTATTACTCAGTTACTTTTTGAAATCAGTAACTACAATTCTGCAAAATTTCAGAATGAGGAACTGTTACCCACTTACTTTATGAAATCAGGATCTATAATTCAGTTACATTTTAAAATGAGGATCGGTTATTCAGTTACTTTTTGAAATGAGAAATTGTAATTAAGTTAATTTTTTTAAATGAGGAACTGTTACTCAGTTACTATTTGAAATGTGAAACTGTAATTCAGTAACATTTTAAAATAAGGAACTGTTATTCAGTTACTTTTTGAAATGAGAAATTGTAATTCAGTTATTTTTTTTAATGAGGAACTGTTACTCAGTTACTATTTGAAATGCGGAACTGTAATTCAGTAACATTTTAAAATGAGGAACTGTTACTCAGTTAGTTTTTGAAATGAGAAATTGTAATTCAGTTTTTTTAAATGAGGAACTGTTACTCAGTTACTATTTGAAATGAGGAACTATAATTCAGTAACATTTTAAAATGAGGAACTGTTACGCAGTTACCTTTTCAAGTGACGAATTGTAATTCAGTTATTTTTTTAAAATGAGGACTGGTTACTAAGTTAGTTTTTGAAATGAGAAACTGTAATTCAGTACCATTTTAAAATGAGGAATTGTTACTCATTTACCTTTTCAAGTGACGAATTGTAATTCAGTTATTTTTTTAAAATGAAGACTGGTTACTCAGTTAGTTTTTGAAATGAGAAACTGTAATTAAGTAACATTTTAAAATGAGGAACTGTTACTCAGTTACCTTTTCAAGTGACGAATTGTAATTCAGTTATTTTTTTAAAATGAGGACTGGTTACTCAGTTAGTTTTTGAAATGAGAAACTGTAATTCAGTAACATTTTAAAATGAGGAACTGTTATGAAGTTACTTTTTGAAATGAACTGTAATTCAGTTACTTTTACTGTTACTCAGTTATTTTCTGAAATCAGCAACTGTAATTCAGTTACTCTTTTTAAATGAATAATTGTAGCAATGTTGATGTTTCGAAAGGAGAGAAAAATTCGAAAACAGCTGCCCTAGCATTGGCCAAAGGTTCAGCGGAGCTTTCAACATAATTAGCACCAATTAATAACTATTAAGAAAGAGTATTTGGATCCTAACAATCACGCAAGCGTACTGTAGTAATGGGTAAATTGAATATCTGTATACATAAGAGATTTCCAATGTATCTTGCAACTTACCTGGAATCTTCTCATGTCCCTAGGATTCCCTGCATTCTTTAGGCAGTTCTGGTTACACTTGAGGAAGAATTTCAGGAAAAACCTGGAAGATAATACAAAAAGGATAGCATCAGTAAAACATGTCAGTTAAAGGTTAAAGAAACCTAAGCTAGTCACATAATTATTTCAATTATGAAATTTATTAGGCTTGGAATACTAAAAAAATAAACAATTTTGGTTTGTGTCCCTTAATTAGAAATCTCTACTGGTGATAAATCGAAAACTTCGTTCTTTACGAAGTGTCATTTCAGCAAATCGTCTCCTCTTAAGACGTGAACTATCCACCGAGATCCTTTCGCTCAAATGCTGACTACTTTCTAATATTTACTCTGAACGCCTTTCTCCAGGGTCACATCACAGAAAATCCGCAGCCCTTCTTATACCTCTTCCTCAAGGCCAATGCCTCTGATCTATGCAGTAGCACACCCTGCACACAAAACTTTGCAAATCCTTTTGTGAGTATATCAAGGTTCCTGTTTCTGATCCATGCAGTAACACACTCCATACATAGGACTTTGCAAATCCCTATCTGGGTATATCAAGGTTCGTGTTTCTGATCCATGCAGAAACACACTCCATACACAGAACTTTGCAATCCCTATCAGGGTATGTCAAGGTTCCGGTTTCTGATCCATGCAGAAACACACTCCATACACAGAACTTTGCAAATCCCTATCTGGGTATGTCAAGGTTCCTGTTTCTGATCCAAGCAGAAACACATTCCATACACAGAACTTTGCGGGTATGTCAAGGTTCCGGTTTCTGATTGATGCAGAAACACACTCCATACACAGAACCTTGCAAATCCCTATCTGGGTATGTCAAGGTTCCTGTTTCTGATCCATGCAGAAACACACTCCATACACAGGACTTTGCAAATTCTTTTGTGAGTATATCAAGGTTCCTGTTTCTGATTCATGCAATAACTCACTCCGTACATATGATTTTGCAAATCCCTATCTGGGTATGTCAAGGTTCCTGTTTCTGATCCATGCAGAAACACACTCCATACACAGAACTTTGCGGGTATGTCAAGGTTCCGGTTTCTGATTGATGCAGAAACACATTCCATACACAGAACCTTGCAAATCCCTATCTGGGTATGTCAAGGTTCCTGTTTCTGATCCATGCAGAAACACACTCCATACACAGGACTTTGCAAATTCTTTTGTGAGTATATCAAGGTTCCTGTTTCTGATTCATGCAGTAACTCACTTAGTACATATGATTTTGCAAATTCCTATCTGCGTATGTCAAGGTTCCTGTTTCTGATCCATGCAGAAACACACTCCATACACAGAACTTTGCAAATCCTTTTGTGAGTATATCAAGGTTCCTGTTTCTGATTCATGCAGTAACTCACTCCGTACATATGATTTTGCAAATCCCTATCTGAGTATGTCAAGGTTCCTGTTTCTGATCCATGCAGAAACACACTCCATACACAGAACTTTGCAAATCCATATCTGGGTATGTCAAGGTTCATGTTTCTGATCCATGCAGAAATACACTCCATACATAGAACTTTGCGGGTATTTCAAGGTTCCGGTTTCTGATCGATGCAGAAACACACTTCATGCACAGAACTTTGCAAATCCCTATCTGGGTATGTCAAGGTTCCTGTTTCTGATCCATGCAGAAACATACTCCATACACAGGACTTTGCAAATCCTTTTGTGAGTATATCAAAGTTCCTGTTTCTGATCCATACAATAACTCACTCCGTACATAGGACTTTGCGGGTATGTCAAGGTTCCGGTTTCTGATCGATGCAGAAACACACTTCATACGCAGAACGTTGCAAATCCCTATCTGGGTATGTCAAGGTTCCTGTTTCTGATCCATGCAGAAACATACTCCATACACAGGACTTTGCAAATCCTTTTGTGAGTATATCAAGGTTCCTGTTTCTGATCCATGCAGTAACTCACTCCGTACATAGGACTTTGCAAATCCCTATCTGGGTATGTCAAGGTTCCTGTTTCTGATCCATGCAGAAATACACTGCATACACAGAACTTTGCAAATCCCTATCTGGGTATGCCAAGGTTCCTCTTTCTGATCCATACACAGAACTTTGCAAATTCCTATCTGGGTACGTCAAGGTTTCTGTTTCTGATCCATGCAGTGGCAACTTCCAGACACAGGTCTTTCTTAATTCTATCCCGGGTGTCTCTAGGCAGGCTTGCGAATACCTATTCTTGTTTTAATCTTATGTTCACATTTGTAATTCTCAGGAGTGTAATGTTACTAACGTTTCTTCATGTCGCGCTTCTTTTTTGTTTTCCGGGCAATAATTATTCTCTGGTATCTTTAAGTATCTCTTATTTAGATTTATAAAAACACCAATGTTGTGATTGTAAGGGTAGCTATTTCTCGATAGCCACGAGGAGAGCCAATGCGGACGAAAAGGAAAATGAGTATGCATGTGGTTAGGGGGAAGGGGGAGGGAATGTAAGGTTTCGTTCCGTTAATGGGAGACTCGTCAACAAAGTATATCCAGCGAGCCCAGCTGAAAGTGGTTTGTTTGGTTCCGCTAAAATATTCAGTAGGAAATCCGCTACAGAAAAACACTATACAACACACTCCTACGCACACACACAGAGGAGAACCTACGCAAATGAGAAAGAAGGGGAGAGACCGAAATGAGAGAGAGAAAAAAATTCTGAGCTCGGAAGCAGAAAATCTAGTTATTTGACCATTCTCAGGTCGATTAGATTTTCGCCTATTTTTCTATTTGTTGTTTTTCCTGCATTTCCTCCCTCCTCTTATATATTTTTTAACGTTTCTTGCTTAACCCTTTTGCAAGTGGAAAACAAGTACACGGTTATGTTTATTTCACGTGAGCGGAGAGATGCAGCGGGTGAGAGAGAGAGGTGGGGGAGGGGGGATTTTTTTTCACTGTTTTAATTGCAGAGTGGCTAATTAGAAGAACAGGGTCGACATGGACCAACGCACACGCAAAATGCGTAAGTGTGTGTGTGCGTGTGCGCGTTCGTTTTCCCTCTCGCTCTTACTTCACTTGTTTTCCGTTTCAGACGTTTTGAATATTTAATGTCTTTGTGGTCGTTCATCGGGTTTGTGCAAAACGAAACAGTTCGATTTCGGGGTTTTCCCTCCTACCTGCTCTACAAGAATTTAAACAGTGGAATTTGTACGCGCATTCAGTGACATCTGCCTCCAATCATGGGTATTTTTCCTCTCTCTCTCTCTATCTCTCCAAACTTTAAATTGTGCATTCACGTCGTCAAGCCAAAAAAAAAAGAGTTTTTTTGTGTATACAAAATTATTAAAAAATACCACATTCGTGGTGTTTCAAAACAGAAGATAAATTTTGAAAATTTTGTTATTTCCGAATTTTATGAACCAAACTTGAGATCTCTGTCTGGCACTTCTAAACCTATATCAGTCGACCTCGGTGGCGAAGTGGTTAGCACAGAACACTACAACGCCAGAGGTTTGAATCTTATCCTGGGCTGGGTGTTCTTTGTGAGTGTCCCTGCATCAATTTAATCATATCATCATTCATCCCTATTGTCGCGATTACCAAAATGTGGCAAAAAACGACGCTAAATAACAAAATCATATCAAACAAACCGCAGCAACATATATTTTCCACCTGCCCTTACCTTTGACCTCTAGATCATCCTTAACAATTTCCTTCAGGTCCATCTTAAATATTACCATTTCATCTTCGTCTTGGCCTTTCAACGGGTCTCTTACCAGTAGGTTTCAAAACTAGAATCTTATTAACATTTCTCTCCTCTTCCCATGCGTGCTACAGAGCAGGTCACCTAAGCCTTCTTGATTAAATTATTATAATAATATCAGAAGATGAATGTAGATTATGAGACTCAGTGTTATGTAACCCTCTCCACTTCCCTGACGTTTCATTCTGAGCATTCTTCAAAGGATTTATTTTCAAAACTCTTAATTTATGATCCTCTTTCAATATAAGGTGCGACGTTGCACATCGATAAAAAAAACAACCATAGACACAATTACTTTAACCGTTAGAATCTTTGATAAATTATTAGATGCGAGGAAGAAAGTTTATGAAAAGATAAGCAACATGCGTTATCTGAATTATGGCTGCTTTTAGGTTCCTCTTTAACATTATTGCCATTTATTAACATTAACCTAGGTATATACATTTGCAAACTATTTGTTATTCGAATGGTGTCCACCCTACACTCAGTATGCAGATCGTAACAACCCAGTGTCACTCTCTGGCAATCGGGTTAAGACAAATGACTGACTGTGATATCCGGAGGCGTCGGGTTCGAATCCCAGCTAGATTGTTGTTGATTTGGTGTTTTAAGTTCACTTTATGCACAGAAAGGCTAATCGGGACTGGACCTACAGTTTAAAGTGGGATCCGAACCACTACGTGCCTCCAACGGGTATTGAACCCGGGACCCCTTGATTACAAGGCGACGACGCTACCACCGCGCCATCAGAGAGGCCGCTTTCTTGTGTTTATCTCTTCATTAATTTAATCTAATCACCTTTAATTTTCGTAATTTGCTTGAAGTTACAGAAAAATGACAATGAAATTACAAATATAGAGTAATAGCTACTTGCACATGCACATACATATAACAATTAATTATAATATACAAATGCGAACCAGCATTATAAAGTATTTGAAAACACTTAAACCTTTACGTTAGTGTATTGGTTATTCCCGGTCCATTTTATGATTATTTATCTACTGTATTGGGTCGGTGCATAAGTTCGTATCATATTATAACATGCGTTAACAGGAATACAATAATGAACTAATAGAAGTATACAGGTGGTAAGATGATACATTGTTATTGTAGTCTAACAATACACAGTCACAACAACACTCACTCAGTCAGTATGTAGTCCCCTCCATTGTCAATGACCATCTGCCAACGTTGAGAACTAGTTCGATGCCTCATCTGTAGAACTGCTGTGTTTTCAGTATATGGCATTAACCCCGTACGAAGCACAAAATGTTTTTGAGTTGAAGAAATCAGTTAGCCAAGTTTCAAGAGCAGCTTCATTAGGAAATACTTCCTACTGCTGCACTTGATCCTATAGGTTAAACTCGAAAAGAAGAGTGTGCCGGAAATGTTCAACTTTGTCCACTTGACACTCCATCTAGTTTCGTCCGCAAAATAGACAAAATGTGTTCAGAAGTAGAATACACTGTTTTCACGATCACAAAATTACAAAGTAAGCAATAATAATAGAATGACGGACAAGGAACTCTTGACAAAGCAGTGTTGCCAACCCATAACAAAACGCTACGAACTTATGCACCGACCCAATAGTTACTTCTCCAACTATAGGCACTAGCGGATTGCAATGTATACTTCGAATGAAGACTATTTCGAATACAGCTACTCAAAGTGATACTTGATGTATGTTAACGTTCGGTAGACGTTTCAGTAGAAAATTTAATTCCGTATATAATGATAAGCAGTATCTATTTTTAAACCATGAGCAATATAGGATTAAGCAGTGCACCAACCATATTGTGTTGTATAGAGCAATTTGCCTATCCTTACCAAATGATAAGATGCTTTAATGCTTCACTGAGAAAACCAGTAATAGGACAGTAACCAGTTAATAAATCAACCATCCAGCCAGTAGGAAAGCAAGAAAGGAGGCTAATTAAGTTCAGTTGGAAGTTTGAAACCATATTCCACATAAATAAGATTCTAGCGTCTAATAGGACTGTTGTTAAGAAACGAGAATATAATTCTTTGTATAATCGTGCTCGCAATGCTCTGTTGGTGGAGGGAAAAGGGTGGCTTTGCCCCAGAAAGTAGATAAATCAGCTCGGGAAAAAAAAATACAAACAGCTCCACATCACACTACACACAAGTTTGCCCTGTACCTGCGGAGTACGATGCTCGTACGTCGGGTGAATGGCAGAACAGGAGAAAACGAACCTCCCTTGCCCAGTCCGATGTTCAATTGTTTTTACCCTGTCTTTCTCTCCCCCTTCCTCCCCTCCAAAAACAACTCCATACCCTTCCTCGGTACCCGTATTCCCCGGGGGGAGTTGTTACAATGCAACTGCCTGATGCCTCCCCCTCCCACCTCACACACACTTTGCCCCAAACGTTGCTACCCAATGGATTATTCAGTTCGGAATGGGAGATGTTGGCTTTAGATGAGGGAGTGGGAGAGGGTGGAGGGAAGAGAGAGAGAGGGGGATGCAATTCGAGGTCCGGCCTGGGTCACGTGGTAATTGGGGTGTTAGCGTTGGGCTCAGGGGGGAGCGCCCTAAAACAGATCTATCGTTCCTCGAGTAGAAAATAGACATGCCTTTGTATGCAGCTGGACGAAATCGTCCACGGAGAAGGTTGGAGGGTGTAAGTCTGTTAGCGCCCCGGCGTACCCGAGCTAAAGATGTGGAAAATTAATTGTGCGTGGAATATGAGAGTGACGAGGGCAGGACTCCATTGGTGTTTTCAACACCTTGTTGGTGGTAGGTCCTAGAATTTCAAGACCGAATACTGCAGGGCAATCTCACCAACGATGTCTTTCGAACACGCCCCTTGCTTAGATGAAACTAAACTACATCGCATGCCCACCTCCATGGCAGAGTGGATATTTCAGCTGCCTACGACGCCAGCGATTCTGGGTTCAAATCACAGCCTGGGCATGCATCAATTTCATCATATCTCCAATGATCCTCATCTTCGTGATTCGTCAAAATTGCCAGAAAAGTGAAGCAAAATAAGCCGAATCAATCAATAAATAAACTCCAATTAGGTCCAAGACCTGCCAAACAGCGCCCTAAAACTGGTGATTTCTTAGTTCCTAGACAGGGGACTGCTACACATTTGGAATAGCTCTTGAACTGTTCTTGGAAATACTGAGCCAGCAACGAAACTTTCGGATTCCCAACAGAAATTAAATCCGAAACCTTTAGTACCAAGGCCTTCATAGAATATTATTGTAGTATACAGATTTAGCCTAAAAGAAATATGCAGTTTAAACGATTTATAAATTGGAATTTGTTTGTTACATCAGAAAGCATTTAGTACTGTTGTATAGAGAAAGTCTTCAAGTTTACGACCTCTGCTTTTCGTTTGTCTTCGTGACGTCAGCATCACGTGAGCACCCTTGACGTAAGTCGAGCAGTATGGCCGATAGCCAGGTGGAGAAGGCTTTCTGCGTGATTGAATTTGCAAAAACAAATTCTGTTACTATGACGCAACGTCGTTTTAGAACACTGTGTGGTAAACAAGCACCCACAAGGCAGTCAATCTACGATTGGAGCAAGACATTTGAGGAAACTGATTGTCTGTGCAAGGGGAAAGTAGCGTTTGCGGAGAACTGGACTATCACATTGATATCTGTCGTGTTACAAAAGGGTAACACATACTTATCAACATACTCTTCAAACCATGTAAGTATTTCAGCAATATTATTAAAACTCTTCCTTCTGTAAAACTTTGAAAGTGTCAATTTCTTTTAGGCTAACCCTGTATACTGTATTCTGAAAAGTTAGTGACAAATTTCTATTTTCAGTAATCGCCAAAAATAACACGATTTAAATGTGTAACTTTCAAAAACATTAATTACTCACAATGCAAATGGTTGATGTAGAACAGTGACTAAGCCTATTGGTGTCTCGGGTTCAAATCTCGGCCTGGGCATGGGTATTGTTTATGTCCCTTCTTCAATTTCATCACATCATCTCCAAACCACTGTGCAATATACCTCCACCGGGTATCGAATCCGTAACCGCTTGATTACAAGAAGACAAGGTCACAACTACGTCACAGGGGAGTCCCAGGAAGTCAGGTATCGTAGAGGTAAGCCATGGACGTATTCCTTTTATCTTACGTCTTTTTTATGTATCTAAGATAATCTTGACGATGACGATAAATGATTATATACAAAACGGTTATGGGACAAACACAAAGAGATATCTATACTTTACTCAGGATTCTAGCCTAGGACTTTTGGTTTGGTTGTGTGTTGTGATTATCACTCCGCTACATAGACTGCTCATGATCTATAATCGTTGTGATTGACATTGTAATAGAAGAAAACGATCATAAAATAACCAAGAAGCTGCTTAGCAGCGTTTACAAGTTCCGAAACGTAAACAAGACTCTAACCCTCAGCGTCTGTTTGCACATTCTAAAGAAGTATCCTGCTTCGAGATTTTGCATTGACTCACGCAGTTTGAACGAGGATTCAAGAACTGGTTCAGAATATAAGGCGTGGTGAGAAATAAGTTTGCAACACTTGTTGAAGAACAGGAACACGAGGTATCAAATCAGCATGCAAGTCAGGGCCCCCGAAAATGCTCTTTCAGAAATCCAATTCCCACCTTTACAATGGAAGGGACAAAAAAAGAGGGGTCTCCCCATACTGAGGGGCGCTATCATGGCTGTTATTTACATTAGAACCGCCCGCCTCTTTACAAAAACTATTACACGGTGGCATTGACTCCTGGAAATTTCATTTCGGATCAAATGGCCTGTTGTGAGGATTATCCTCTCTCTTTCTCTCCCCATTTCCTTTCTCTATCTTTCATCGCCTTCTTCCCTTTGTCTTGCATCTTTCGAAGAGGACCGGAAAGTCTGGATGGGCGAAGGGAAACAAATTGGGGACAAATTTGATACTCGGCGAAAGGGACGTACTGTGGAGGTGGAAAAAGGTTGACTGGAAGAGAAGGGAGGACGAGTGGATTATCTGAAGGGACAGCAACATGTAGTTTCGCCCCTCTACCAAAGGAGTTCCGGGTTCGAATCTCTGCGATGGAACATTTCAGAGGTTCACATACCTTTAGTAAACATAACTAGCCTGTCTGTGCAAGAAAAGGTATAGTTCTTCCCTGTACATTACACCGTACCTTGAGGGCACATAGTGAGTGTGAAGATAGTGTTTGACACATTCTCGATGTCGATCATAGTGGAGTTCGTATGATTAGAAGGTGCCATAGGTGCGATATCTTTGGAGGGCATGGAGGATTTGCCATCAAGAATCTTGTCTTAACAAAATTCTTACACCCCAAAATTTGCGGCCTGGCTAGGGTTTTCGTGATGATAACAAAGATAAGCAATTAGTTTTGACTCCGAATATACTTTAGTAGGGATAAGACACACAAAGAACGAAGGATAATGTCTGTCTCTGACTATGATTGTGAGTGTTCCATGTTTTCATTCTCTCTCTCTCTCTCTCTCTCTCTCTTTCAAGAGACCAATAACAGATCTATCTCCACCAATAACAATATATGCTAAAAATACAAGTAAAACAAGAATGGAAGATAAATAGAAGTACGAAATTATTTTGTAATGACATTTCTAACCAGTGTGTAAAGAAATAAGTTTCCTATTTCATAATTATCTTACATAATTGAAGTATGTCATAACCCAATGAATATGTGTATCATATAACAATTCATACATATACACATTGGACTCTTTTTTAATTCGAATTCCAAGGGAACACGAAATAGTTCGAATTATCAAAATTTCGAATTAACAACAAAAAATTCACATCATTAAAGATGATTTCAAGGGGAATAAACGTTTGTTTCAATTACGCAGTAAGTCGAATTATGAAATTTAGAATTGAAAATGTTCTACTGTATATACGTGTGTGTGTCATCAATAATTTCGCACCCTGGTGGTGCCCACAAGGTACCTAGATTCGATCTCGTTTCTCATGTGCTTACTAAGCAGATGCCAACCGTTGAAGACCATGCCCGGCTGAAAATGAACAGTTTCGCCCATTCAAGCACACCTATCCCTCCTTCAAATGAAGACAAAGACATATCGCCAGCGCCATCTACGAACCCCTCCAATTCTTTCTTTCTCTTCCTTTTATTCCCTTGGTATATCTGTCTCTCCTTCCTTTTTAACCACGGGTTAATGATGTTACCTCAATTTGTTGTTCGTGTGCCCCCTCCCCTGCAGACGTCCCCGTAATCCATTTGACGAGGGACAACATGGGGCATTGTCACGCGAGGCACGCTGTTGCATAAACGGCGCCATTTTGCCTCCCTCTTCCCAAGGAGAAGGAATTAAGACTATCTTTCAATGGAAGGGGGACGCTCGGAATAAAACTAGCCTCGTGGGATCGACGGTGATATGGTGAATGGGAGGTGGGGGGCAAACTGAAAGAGATTGTTTAAGAAAAGTTTAAAAGAGATTGTCGAGAAATTTCTCGGTTAAATGGGACCCGAACTTTGGTGGAGATGACGCACCTATTGACTCCCCAGAGCATCTAACGTCACGTGTTTCGTTTGGAATGTTTTGGGAGATTTCAGACCGAAGCGACAATCGACACACGTCGCTTGGTAACGACCAAATCAACAGCAACGTTTCACACCGTAGCAGGATGTGTTTGATTGGTGAAATCCTTAAGCGATATGTGACGCGTGTTGCTTGAGGACTCCGAAGTAGTTTTTTTTTCGACTTTTACTTGGCACGGGTCAGGAAGTGTCAGCGCTATTTGTAGCCTATTTCATCATATTATCTATCACTCATCTTCCAGATTAGCCAAAAGTGTCCGATATGCCATGTAAAATAAACCAAATCAATCAATCAATCAGGGTTACCAACCACACGTGTTAGAGTCATACACGTGTCATATGTTCGTTTGAATTTTTCATGGCCATGTCATCTTTCAGCTTGAATGTACCATATGTAATTTTTGTATTTTTTTTTTACGGCATTTGGCCTAACAGTGCGACAATATATGAAAGGTTGCTATCTGTAACATTGTTCAGTGTAAGTTAATACATCAGTGTAATATTATAGTATGCATTATTTACACTAAATTAATTAGTTCGTTAGTACTCACTAACAACAAACACGCGCTGTTCAACTGCGTACATGTTTGTGGCAAACGCAACCACTCTATACAGAGTCGCGTCTCAAGGTCACGGGTACATTTATCTTTCCATAGACGTACACCTTGTCAAAATTCTTATGACCCTGCATAATATGAGTGTTGTTCAATTGCTTTGCGGTAATAAGAATCAACCCTGGAAGTGTGATGTCACGAATCACAATGTCTTCCGATAAGACTGCTGCAAATAAAGGGTTATTGCATATTTATGACGATGTGAATGCTGTTGCTATTGCTTCAATAATGATCCAATAGTACAAAGCTACTAGGCTACAAGAACCGAAGTAAACTCATAGGACACTAAGCTCCTACGTGATTTTTGAAAACAAAATTTCCAAACATGTCTTCCGTTTCTAGAAATCATGTCGATACTCAAAATTCTGAAAAATCATTACTACAACAATACAGTCCTATATTCAATTGTTCGCATAGTAGTAACGTGACACAAAGCATCTATGACGGAGTACTTACAGTGAGACACTAGGAAGTTACATATGGTTGGAAAGGGGTGCGTTCAAGTGAAGCATCAGTATAAGAGTTATTAAGAAGACACTTATCTTGTCCAAATATTATCATTTGGCATATTTCTTTTCGGTAGTTCTTATTGGTGGTTGCCGAAGGGTGACAAGGATATACTTGATGATGAGGGGGGAGTAAAAATACCGTTAGCTCCGGGGGAGGGAGGGGAAGAGGGGTGAAATGAAGTGAACTTAGTTTTCAGAGAACCGGGGTGGCAGTCGTATTGGTCCAGATGTCTCTATTTAACATTCATTACATGCTTGGCTTAACTTGATAAAATACCCTCTCTTCTTGGTACTCGAGCAGAGAGCAAAAGATGGCGCTGCCTTGTCGGGGGGAGGGGGCGGAGTCCTCAAGGGAATCTCGACCATAATGACAAATAATTAGACCTTGCAGCGGGGCTCTTCTGCCATGCTCATCAAATCAGCAACTGCAATCCCATAAAATTGCCAGCAAAGAAAAGAAGATCGAGTCTGGGGGGAGTGGGGGCGAAGACGCAAGGGGGGGTTGGGGGTCGGCGGAGGAGGAAAAAATAATGAATTCCAAGCTTGTGGCACGGTCGAGGAGGAAGTTTTGTGTCTTCTCAATCACTCTTGAAGCACGTAACAACAGTCCTTCACTTTTAAATTTGTTTCGTTGGTTACTTGCGTGAGTAACTTTGACGGAATTTATAGTTCATATTTCTTAGGACATTCAAGACAAAACGCAACACGACGAGGCAATACGGGTCAATTTTGTTGGCTAAAATCTGATAGCAAACTTCGTCCATGTACTCAGTAGATCTAGGCCTGTCTTTTATAATTTGGGAAGCGGGTGATGATGCATTTCAAGTAAAACAGTTTGCAGCAGAATCAATGTGCATGTAGAATTGATGTATCAGTCTAGAGGTTGTGAATTGAATCTATTTCTAGCAAATAATTGGTTGGAAAATGCGATATTAACAATTTAATGTAAGATTCAATGAATACATTTAATTGCCGGTCTGTGCCTGAAGTGAATGGATTCGCGCATGCGCAGATCGTCTTGTCGCACGCCGCTCCACGCGAGACCAAATTCCACGGGCCTTCGTTGTTTTGTCGCAAACTGTCGCAACCGTGACTGGAGTCAAATGTTTCGTCGTGTGTGCGGCCTTCCACAAGGAACTATGTTAAAACCTTCCCTGAAACGGTTTGCGACAAGAATGACTTGTCGCGTCGCGTCGTGTCGGATCCGGTGTGCGGTTGGCCCGAAGTAACAAGGGGAAACAAGGAAAGCAGGTTAGCTCTTATGCCCCTTGCAGTAAAAAAGTGATGATGCAGCTTTTGTGAAGTGCACATAAAGGGAACATTAGAAACGGAGAAAGAGAAGCGTCACTCATCCGATGCAGCTTTTAAGCGTAAAGGTATTTTCTGTGCTGAGGTATTTGGAAATGTTGAAGCTGGTCGACGATTTACTGTGTGTGAAGTGTTCATTCAACGTAAGCAATATTTAAGATGCACCTTACATTCGATGGCGTTTTGGATTCAAAGAAATATGGTAATATAAGGTAACGTAGTTCAATGGTAAGGAGTAAAGGTAATTATACCTATACTCTGTCCCTGCTAACTCTGGATCAAGCGAACGAAAACAAGACTGCGCAAATAGTGACGCGTTACGGCTCCACCAACGAACACGTGAGAGTGAACGGGTCTGCGTGGAGGGGGGAGCAGTACTGCTTCGCTCTGCCCACTCGATTTCTCTGCCGCTATTCGGGGGATAGAGTAAACTCGGTGGCCGAAATCATTAAGTGGTGCTCGGGTTCGAGTCTGGGCATGAAGTTCTTTGGGAGTGTCCTTTCATTAAACTCATCTAATCATCTGTCATCCACAGCGGCGCGATTAGCAAAAAGTGGCAGAAATAACACAACTACAAATACACTAATTCTTGCAAGAGCTCTTGGTGCTTCAGCTGCTGTAAAAATTTCGGCAACATGGCACTAACACAATTGTCAATAGAGTGACGAATTGCTTGTACTAATTTGCTCTAAACAATTCGCATCATATTACTACATTTCTATCTGGTCTAACAGGGGAAAAAATACATCACATACAAAGTGAGAGGTGAATTGGAGGGGGAGGGGTGTACTATTGTCCCGAAGCCGATAAAATGCTCAATATCACTCCCCTGCGAACACCGGGTGTCATAAATTATGCAGTCATTCCTTCTTCCCCTCCCAATTCTCCGTTTTCATCAATTAATAAAAGCTATCACAGAGCATTCATAATTGATGGCGTTTCCATTAACGTAGATGTGAAGAAAAGAGTCGAAGGGAGACTGATGTGTTCGAAGAAGTGGAAGAAGATAATGAAGACACGAGGCGAAAAAAAAGAGACAGAGAGGGGGAAATAAAACATTGGTTGGCAGAAGTTCCAAGACAAGGTACAGTGTACGCGAAAAGTCCCGAACGTAGGCAAAGGGTGGGGTTTGGTGAATTCTCCAAAGAAAATGCACCAGCAGTGAGAACCACTTGATGGAATCTGTTGTGTATGTGGCTGTCGTTTTGTGAAAGGACCTTCTCTATTGTAGAGAGGTGTCTCCCCGATAGCGTCGTCGCCTTGTAATCAAGGGATCCCGGGTTCGATACCCGGTGGAAGCACATAGTGGGTCGGATCCCACTTTAAACTGTAGATCCAGTCCCGATTAGCCTTACTGTGCATAAAGTGGACTCAAAACACCAAATCAATCTATTGTAGAGAACAATCTTGTGCACTCTAAAACATATACAACTGAGTTGCTGAAAAGTGCTAACACCATGACACTTCATTTGGTGTTAATGCGGAATTTGAGCTATTTAGCACCATCTTTGGTATCTTGTTATACCATTTGATGACACTACACCAAGTACTGAGACCTTTAACACTCTATATAGTGTTTTGTTGAACCATTTATGGTGTTACATCATATTCGGTGGCTACCCGGTTGGACTTTATTTTTTAAAATATTTTTTTTTAGTGTGGCTGTTGCTGATGTTCTGCTGTACACAAGGTTGTACACACAAAGCACCTTGAATAATTGTGAACCTTCTTGTGCTGAATCCCTGTGAAAGCACATTGTCTAGTTGTTAGGTTCCCACTTTAAATTGAGGACCCCGTCTCGATTAGCCTATCCGAGAATAAAATGAACTTAGAATAAACTCTATTTATGTTATTGTACCTCGTATTCCCACCTGATTGACTGATTATTTGAATTAGCTTATTTTACGTTACTTTTCATTCACTTTTGGCTAATTTCGACGATGAGGATTTCAATTTTCCTTTATTAAAGGGCGAGGATCAGCCTGCGGCTGTTCTACCACCTAAAAAATAGTCAAAAGTGACAGAAGTAAAATAAACCAATCCAAGATACTCCCAAAGAACACTCATGCCCAGGACTGGATTGGAACCCCGAACTTTCTCGCTTCGTAACCTCTTCGCCACTGAAGGCGGTGGCACATCTACCTGTTGGGTTAAGGAGTTTCGACGACTGACGAAATGGATGATAGGACAAACAAAATGATACATCTATGCCTAACCAGAGTTCAAACCTTTTACTCTTCGTGGCAGGTAACTCTGACCAATCCATCTGATTGCTCAGAAAAACTTCTATATGCTATGTGTTCGGGCAAGCGTGTGCTGTATTTCACAATCCGTTGCTAAATGATTTAGTTTCCGACTACTAAAAGTCTCTTTTTTCACGCCTTATTGATATCCGCGACGACGAGATGAGCATAAGAAGTACGAAGAAACATGACAGGATTCGAATCCAGAACATGTAGCACACAATGTAAAGAGCGGGAACTGAAAACCAACTCTGCCCAACTCTAGATTAACAATGGATGCTAGCCCAGACTTGTAAAACCACGACTTCCGGTCCATGGTTTTTCGGATAATGGTATGGGAGATTAGAAACAGAACGTCGAGTTTCGATTTGTACATACGGTAAAACCAGAGGAAATGGAGTAGGGACAGGGGTTTGGGGGTTGGAGGAGGGTGAAATCAGAGCCCTGGAAGGATGCGGGATCGCGGCAGGGGGTGGCAAAGCTGAAAAATGGTCCAGCAACAACAGTCAATCAATTTGCCTCGCTGAATTCTCCGGGGTATAGGTCGGCCGTGCCCGGAAATGTTTCTACATCATGACGTGTGTGGAATAATGGCCAGCGAGCAGATTGGCAAGACTCGCTCTCCTGCGGCACCCAGTACAGCCTTTTTTAATGTCACAGCGGTGGTGGATGCCGGGAGGGGGAGAAAGGTTAGGGAGAGGGGCTGATTCTCGGCGGGAAGAAGTCGGAGAGAAATTTTTGGGTGTCCTGGGAGCGAGAGATGATGTGTATGCGGTACCATCAAAACAAAAATACATTTCCGATTTTGACCCGTCGTCGGAACCGCTTCCTTGCCGTTGGGAAAATTTGAGTGCTGAGGATGAACCCCCCCCCCCCCCCGCCTGGTTCCCCCATCGCATATTCACCAAAACACACTTTTTTTGGCTTTGTTGTAATTTAACGTCGCTTTTCCGTCCCATTCGGATAGCTGTGCACTAGTGATGAACTAATCAATCGAGAGATTGCAGCATGCTACACTCTTACAAGTTATCGTGTAATTGGCATTCTAAACCTAAACTGCATGGCACAACAGCCTTCTAATTTCTAATTTATATCGTGGCTTGAATCCTTTATGAAAATCTCCAGGTGACCTCCTTGGCGGTGTGCTTAGCACAGTGTGCTACGACGCCAGGGATCCGGAGTTCGAATCCCGGTGGGCATTTGTGTTCTTTGTGAGTGTCCCTTCAATTTCATCATATCATCATTCATCCTCGTTTTGTGATTAGTCAAAAGTGTTAGAAAAACGAAGTAAAATAAACCAAATCGAACAAGATCTTCGCACATTAACAGAGAGAGCAAACCACACGAAGATTAATTTGAATGCTCTAGAAGCTATACTAAACAGATGTAGTTTTACAGAATTTACAATATCAAAGCTATTTTTTGAATGGTTTCGAAAAGGACCTTGGTGCCACTAGCCAAAGAACCCGACACCAAAGAAGACGTTTTCGAAATTTCCTCTTCTTTCTTAAAGCCTCTATGATATTCCAAATTCTGTAAAACTACTTCTGTTTAGTACAGGGTAAGAGTGTCAGAACTTGAAAACACGACACAACGAAAACGACACCTGATAATCAATATTTCTTTATTACATACGAAAAAGCAATCTTAGACATTTCTGTTTTGAAAATAACATGATTCAAATGCCCTCCTCTGCTTTGTTTTGTTCAACGGATTATTGAAACCCACTGTCTGGCCACTCTTTCACACATATCGCGTGGTAAATTAGCAATGGTGTGTGTGATGTTCTGTTGACGGTCACGGATCGTTCGTGGCTTATTCTCGTAAACCTGCGATTTCACCCCACAGGAAGAAGTCCAAAGGGGTGATATCGCACGACCTGGGCGGCCAGTTCACATCCCCATTCTGTAACCCTTCCAGGAAATGCAACAATGCGATAGTCGCGCGCGCTGTGTGGCATGTGGCACCGTCCTGTTGGAAGAGAACATTGTTCACGTCAACATTTGCCAGTTGTAGCGAATTGGTTGCTGGAGCGGTTGGAAGTCGCCATTCACAGTAACCTGATTGCCTGCATGGTCTTCAAAAAAAAAAATACGGACCAATCACTCCCTGAGTCCACGGAGCGCACCACACAGTAACTTTTTGCGCATTATCTCTGCATGTCGCTTTGCCAAACACTACTGAGTACGGCTGTTGTAGCGGAGCGCCAACATTTCAACCAGTGTTGCCAACGTGACCGTTTAATGTTCTGACACTCTTATTTGTAAACCCTTTATAACTTCTAGTGCATTCACGTGAATCTTCGTGTTGTTTGCTTTTGCCGTCGCCTACATATTCGCAACAGTTTAATAGGCATACGTAACTAGTCACGAAACTATTGCGAATATCTAGGCAACGGCGAAATATAACCTCAGGATGATTCACGTGAATGTTCTGAAAGGAATTCTAAGCAGATGTAGTTTTACAGAGTTTGAAATACCAGAGCGAGTTTTCTGAAGAAGAGAAAGTTTCGAAAACGGATACGCTGGTGTCGGCCAAAGATCCAACGGAGGATTAACGCCCAAATAAACTAGCAAGAGAGGACGATGTAGGCAGATGACAACTTCAAGTTCAACCATCAAGAAGGCTGCGTGAATATTGTCACTACTCTCGGAAGAGAATTATGAACGACTACTGCTCCATAATATTCGAGGCAATTCCACAAAAGCAGAAGGCAGTGGAGAAACTTAAAAAAAAAGCAACATGCTAAATGCTGGTCACGTGTAGGAGACGAGAGATGAAACTACAGAGCATACGCCTCCCTTATCGCTGCACAACACTTGTCATTCTTGCCCCCCTTAAAAAACCCTCCCCCTACCATTTTCTTGCGTGAATAGGGTCGAAAAGGAGGAAGGGGCGTTTTCAGAAGTTGGGAGGAAACAAGAGGAGTCCAGCGATACAGACGTCTCTTGTGAATCGGGCTTTAATCTTCCCTTGTCAGCTATACGCCACAACGAGCCTGGACCAACTTTTGCCCACTACGGATATCGGCCGTCTTTTGTTATCCGGACAGAAGCGCCCTCGGGCCCTGCGGTGGCGCCCTCCAAGGGGAGCTGTCCAAACGAAACTAATGTCTGATTCAGGGACACTGCGAAGGAGGGCATAGTGAGGAGAGATATGCAAATGAAAAGAAGATTGTCCTGTTCTTGTGCAACGATACCTCCCTGCCAAGTCGCCTAAGGGGAAAGGCTAGCAGAAATTAACCCAAGAAAAACGCTGCTGACTTTTCCTAAGATAAACCGACGTCAACAATATGGCCCCCGGCCACGTAAGTAATCCAATGATCCGATTGGTAAATTCTAATGCAACGCTAGCCAAGACGGGGGGTTGCAATTTGCGCACGCGTCGAGCCACGTGGCATCGCGAAAGGGGGTCGCGACATGTGTCGGAAATAAAAGAAACGCAAGGGCTGTCGCATTGGAAAAGAGACAAAAAATGAATGGGAAATTTGCAAGCAGTTGCGCGTCAAATAGCCCTTACGAGATGACGGCAGCGAGGGTGACAAAACACTGTGGTTCCCCGACGTGATGTTAGCGTGTAACATGATAGGTCACATCCTTCCGAACGTTGGCCGATTATACTGTTTCAACCCCTGGTGCGATCTTATTATGGAGAATAGCCTCCCTGTGCCGGAAGAAACAGTCAAATGACAGGAAAACATTGCAGATTAGCATTCCGATTTGACATCCATTGTCTATTTTTTCTTCCTTTGCCTATTCTCACCCTACGTGTAGCGAAAGTATAAACTTCTTAGCTCATTTTTTCCAATAGCGCCACTCTATTGTATTCCCAGAATGACTAGAACTAGAACTAGCGAGGAAACTCTACTCATGAGATAAATCTTCTGTATTAACGACATAAAAGTGAATACGTTTCATTGTAAAGTTTCATTGAAGAAACTCTTAGTAATGTCATATTGTGCATCGAAAGAACAATAGGAATTTTTTTATGAGAGAACTTTGAACAAAAAGGAACAATAGCAAACAATGCGTATCAACAATAGAGAGCTTGACGGAGCAAATGAACCATAGGAAACTTTGAGCATAAAATGTACAACTGAGCAACAAACAAACAAAAGGAGAATGTGCATGAAATGAACAATAGGAGATTGAATGAACCATAGAAAACTCTGTGTATATAATTAACAATAGTGGATTCTATTCTATCAAGTGAAGTTTATGAAACTTTACTCTTCAAATAAACAATAGGAAACTTTGCTCTTCAAATGAACCCTAGGAAATTTTGCGCATTAAATAAAGAATAGAAAACTGTTTCAAATATACAATACAAAACGTACGTACTGAATGAACAATAGAGTATTTAGTTGGCAGTATAGAATAGCCAACTACATAATTGAAACAATATTTATTTCGATACGGTAAAATATGATCGAAACAAGCACGTAACTGCACCGTGAATAGGCGAAGGGTTCATACTAACACCAAATAAACAGTGCTTATAATTACGGCTTTTGCATTGTCGCGCTTTTATTAATAACCATTTGCTTATCCGAAATCGGACGGAGGAAGTAGATGACAGGAGGGTAAATATTTACGTAACGTTCAGCGATACGTAATTGGAAGAAAAATCAAAGAGGGGAAAAAATAGGGTAATTTCGTGCAATTATTCCCAAAAGGATTGCAGAACGACAAAAGCAGGAAGTGTGTTAAGGCGAGAAGACGGCAAAATACACTTAAGGAAGGTAAAGGAAGGGGAGAATTTGAGAGGAGCAAAGTGTTTTCCGGGGAGGCGGAATGAGAGGGGGGAGGGAGGGTAACAGTAACGACACATCAACACGAAAACCACCCAAACTTCGTTTGTCTTCCGCGGCTTGTTGATAGCAGCAAGTTGATTTTCCCGCGGATTTGATTTTCCTTTCGGGTTTTCTCAGAGATTCCAGGCCCCCGCTCTTCTTTTTTGAAGTTGAGAGATTTGAGGAGGAGTGGAAGGGGGGAGAAGCCAGCTCGCGAACCGACACGTTGCCAAGTTTACTCAATTTATCTCACATTATGAATTGCTTATAAATTTGCCAAGATCCTCCTCGACAGAAGTCGGTCTAAACTTGGGAAGCTGCTAACTACTTTATACAGCGAGACGAACTTAGTCTTCAATTGGCATCGCCTTGGGACCTTCTTCCCCGGAAGAAAATTTGAATAAACCTTATTTAGCGTCAGAGAATCGAGTTAACAAGAGGATTCCCCAAAGGGGAACGCCTTATCTTGGAACTAACGAGGCTGTAATATCTAACCGTTTGGGAGGGAGAGAGAGATCTTGAAGCTTAAAAGAATAAGCGTGCGCGGAGGATAATGAAAAAGATTGCGAGAGAATGCAGAAACTTGAAGAACTTAACCGAAGCAACCGAAGTTTGTTAAGGAAAGAAGGGAGAAGAGGTTGCGGGCACGCGCATCGTCATGCTGCAGTTTACCAACGCAGACGACGCACTGAGGGGTAAAAAAATGGATAAAACTGTTGCGCTCGCTCCTGCCGCTTGCGAATCGGCTCCCAACGTTTGCAGATCAGCTTCCGACACCCAGAATTTGTCTCGACGGGACGTGGGAAGGGGTTAACGAGAGCGGGACAGTCGTCATCTGAGCATAACGACGTCGCCCGACGTGTCGGTTCCGAGACGTCATTAATAAGCTAAGGATTTCAACTTACCTTGCTCGCTCGGATCTCGGTGACAGGTGAAGATCGCTCCGCGCTGCCGGATGTCACAGGAGACTCGTTATTTTGCGAGATGTCAAACAGAAGAGGAGATGCAGAGCAAGCAAGGGTACAAGGGAGGCGAGGAGAGAAAATTGGCAAAGAGAAGAGACAGGTGCTTTCTCCGTGTACACCGAAAGGTAAAGCTTGTCGTCAGAAATTCCCTCAAGAACTCCGCTATTGTTGAAGTTAACACAAATTCCGCAGCTGTACCAAGGGAATAGGCATGGGTAGACTTAACATCATTGTACCTGCTATGTACACTTTTCCGGTGCTATGAACAAAGATGTGCATAAAGAGAAGAAGGATAGAATCTCCCCTCCGTATACATTAATGTTAAGAGCACATGTCACCACCGTTTGTTCTTAAGTGCAATGTTTGCACAAATGTCGCGGAGTTCAAAGTACTATACTCACATAAAATATTCCAATAGATACACTTGTCTTAATCCTTTCAAGCACGATTCATTCCCAGGGAAGCCATCAACACTATACTCTGGAGCGAGCAAGTCTCTGCGCAAGTAGTGACTCCAGAGGGCTCGACTGATGAGCGCTCGCGAAGGAATGGGATTGCGTCGAAGGGGAAGAGTGACTGGAGTTTCCAGAATCGCTCCGGCCACTCGCTTTCTCCCCTACCCTACCATTATGCGCGGACTTGCTCCACAAGTTCCCGGGATAGGGTATAGGCAAGCCAAGGCACCTAGCAACTCTTTGGTGAGAAGAAGGAAAGGAGATACTTAAATCCTTTCCTGCTCTTCCCACAAAACGGGCTGAACAGTTCAATGAACAACCGAAGATGACCTTGAGACTGGTTGACATCAGAAGATAAACTGACGATTTGTTTCCGAAGATCAGGCATACCTGCAATCGTTATGTGACGTATTCAAACTTTAACACCTCCCAAGAGAAAAGAGCATGTACACAGGGTTAAAATTCACGAAACTAGTAGGCCACGTAATTAATTTCCGCTTCATAATCAGTATCATAGCACTACTTAAATGTTTTTATTATTAGCGACATCTAGAAGACTAAAACGAAGCTTAAGTTTCCTTTATTATTGTTGAAATAAGAGTTCTATGTAGATTCCAACCATATAACTTTAAATAAAGTTAGTTCACAGCTTGCAAAAGATCCGTGGAAGCATCGACTAAGTTAAGCGGCTGAAAAATGTTTTATGGTAAATTGATGGAAGGCAATTTTATGGAAAGTTGCTGGAAAGTAATTTTTGCTTAAAATTACAAATAACGTAAGGTAAGTTACTAGCAAGATAATCTATACATTATATTAGTGGGCATTTATTTAACGGGAAATGTGAAAAACAATTTGCGGTAAGATTTTAAAAAGCAATTTTTCGTCAGTGTCTAGAAGGCATTTTAATTTAACGAGAAGTTTGTGGAAAGTAATTTGTCGTAAGTTTACGGGGAAATAACTTTACGTAAAGTTACTGGAAAGTAATTTTAGAGAGTTTCTGTAAACAGATTTTACGAAAAAGTCACTAGAAAATTATATTACAGAATGTCATCTTAAAATTATTGTACAAAAAGTAATTAGAAAAAAAATTACAGTACGTACGTTACGGAAATTAAATTTATCGAAACTTTCTGGAAAGCGATTTGCGGTTACCAGGCAAAAAGATTGACACTTCTCGGGTACTAAGGAGATGAAAGCCCAACAACATTAATTCCTGACAAATTCCACTAGAGGTCCCTACGAGCGACACAATGAATTAACGCACCCCTCAGCCTGCTCTCCCTGCCCTCTCACGGAATGACGCTGAAGCTCGACTCCCAGTGGCGCCATAAAGAAGAATTGTCGCGCGACAGGAAAGGGAATGTGTGTTTTGAACGGGCAAACAACAAGTCCAAAAAAAAAAAAAAATCTTTGCGGCAAATATACGCAATCACACGCACACAGACGCACGAGCGTAAACACCGCCGGGGCGGAGTTTTAAATGGAATGCGTTTAGCGAAAACCTCTCCGCCAAAATTTGGTAGCGTTGCAATCAATTATGAAGGCGAGCATGTGCATTCAAATTTAATTAGGTATGTTAGTCATTTTGGGTAGCCAGGGTCGCTTTTGACAGCGTGTTCCGCCCATGTAGCAGACTCCCCTAACATTAATCTACGTTGAAAGTACTTAACGTGTTAGCTTGTCATGTGCGGGCTTCATGATACCCCCTGCTGTAAAAATACAAACAAACAGAGACGTGGGGGGGGGGGGGGGAGTATAATCGCAGACATTTTAGCGACAAAATCTTAATGTCACGTTATGGATCTAAACACCAAATACCCTAGTAATATCCAAGTTTCCATTCGATCAATACATTTAATCCTGATTTTTGTATTTAGTGTCGCTTTTCTGCCACTTTTGACCAATCGCGACGATGGGTATGAGTGATGATATGTTGACATTCATGAAGGGACACTCGCAAAGAACACCCATGTCCTGACCGGGATTCGAACCCGGGACTCATAACATCCTAGCTTCTTGTGCTAACCACTCCGTCACGGAGATTGGCTCTCAACACACACACACATACATACATATGAATTATATGTATCTCAGTATTTGGATTTAACTAATTAATTGTAACCCAGTTACAAGTAACACGTACTTTCCTTGAGTGATTTTGCCGGTCCCCTTGGCGGAGTGGTTTGCACAGCGCTCTACGACGCCAGAGGTACCGGATTCGAATCCTGGCCTGGGCACCTGGGCATGCGTGTTCCTTGTTAGTGTCCTTTCATCAATTGCATTATACCATCACTAATCCTCATCTTCGCGATTAGTCAAAAGTGGCAGAAAAGACAAGAATCAAATCAAGAACATCATTTTCTGCAACTGCATTCTCCTCTATTTGTATGGGGAAAGTGAGTTGCTATGGTGTAGTTGATCAGTTGCTATGGAGACATGAGTTTGATTACTCTCACTGCACCGCTGCTACTGAAATTTATCCACGTCAACATTTGACCATTTATTCTCATCGTTGCTATTAGCCCAAGAGGCGAAAAGCAACGTAAAAGTAACAGAAATACGAAGCAAGATTATGCACCATCTGTTGGCTGTAATTGAAAGTTTAAACTTTCAATCCTTACAAACGAAGGAAAACGTGGACAATTGCAAAACTGGGAACGTAGAAGCGAGTTGAGAATAACGAAAGCACTGGATTTCTCCAGTTCAGAACCGTGCAACAGCTTGGAGACTCGCACCGCAGCTCATTCGGAGAAAAAGGGACCATGGCGTTGTTCACGTGATACAGGTTCATGGAAAATGGGGGGAGGATGGAGATGGGATGGGGAGAGAAGAGAAGAGATGTTTCGTTGTGCAAAAAAGGGGGGAGAGACAAGGAGGTAAGGAATGAAGAAAAGGATCCACTAAAAAAAAAAGAAGAAAAGAAAGGGAACTTCTCACTATACGGTTTTCATTTCTCTTCCATGCTAGCTCCAGCCCTTCTTTTGTCACGGGAGTGTGGAGCGTTGGACGTGGTTGTCATGGCAACTGAATGAAGACACCGTCGCGATAGCAAATATTCCTGCCGCGAGAGAGAGGACGAATGTGTGTGTGAGAGAGGACGCTGCAAAAAAGGAAGAAAACGTGGATGAAGGCGAGGGGGAAGAGTACACCGATAGAAGGTAAGGGAGGAGGGACTGAAGAAAATCGCTTCCGTCAAATCTTTACCCCTACCCTCTGCCTCCCTGTGTGTGTGTGTGCCAGTAGCCAGACTTTCACGCTCCAAGCAACTTTCAAAGAATTGTCAGTGTTGCCAAATTATTTCCAGCGTTGTCTTGTGCTTTTCTTTTGGTAGAAACAGCAGGGTGTTACGAAAATATAGCAAACGTAACATGCGCAGAATGTAATTTCGACTCATCCGCAACGGCGCATCCTATTTGCCGATATATTAGCACCACGCACAGTGTTTGGAGTGCCAAATGGCAATGTGTGCAGATGCACACACGAATTTTAATTCATTGAGTCATATGTAACAGAACTCGTGGATTTGCACAGTCCCTGAAACGTGAATCGAACCCACAACTTATTCATTCCAGTAGGAAAATATTTTTTTGGGTGGAAACAAATGTTTGTGAAGTACAGTCACCGGCAATAAAAACGGGAAACCTAGATCCTGAAATACTGGCTTCCTTGCAAGGCGTTATGTGTGTTGCCTAACTCTACGGCTGTGGAAGAATTTGCCATTAATATCCACTTATCGCCAAAGACTTAGGCAACACACATAGCGCCTTGCAGGGAAGCCAGCATTTCAGGATCTAAGTTTCCCGTTTTTATTGCCGGCGATTGTACATGAAGGACAACAACGACACAAAGGAAGTCCGATGGTGGAGAAGCGACAAAAAAGACAGGGATTGAGTTGTTATCGACCCGAAAAGAAGGCATTGCATTTTGCTTTTGTTTAAATGAGCATTTTCTCGTCAGAAACGAGCCCTACTCAGTTGGAAATTCTATGATCCCATCTGTACCTCCTTTATTGCCATCATATTTGTTTCGGGTGGAAATATGCATATTGGACCCGATTTGTGTGTGCATTTTCATTGTTAACACATTTACTAAACATTTTGTCATTTAATTTTCATTACACACAAACATACGCGCGCACACACGCATGCACTAACACACTACTACGGTCCTACCGGATCCTGCAATAAAATTATGTTTATTACAGTCGTTTATTTAAGTTAGACAATTCACTTTCTATCAAAAACTGAATATTTGTATAATAATTATTCTTGTACAGTGTTGGTCTAATGTTGTTCATTTCCGCTAAGCGCAGTATAAATTATATAATAGTTGGAGTTTTACCGTTGCTATGGTGACGAAAATCAGCAGCTATGTAATATCGCTGTGTAAGATGGAAACTACGTAATCCGTAAATACGTAAATCCACAGTAGTAATATCTTCTAGTTCGTGTTTTCTTTAAAGGTAATTGTAAAGAATTGAACTTACTGAAATTATATAATTTGATCCCAATTTGCCGTTGCAACATACGATGCTTTTCCTAGGATAAAAATTCTCTGGTACCCAGGATGATACAAACGATATTGTTACAGAATTGAACATGAAAGCTACTGAAAATCACTGCAATATATTTATACATGATCCGACATTTCTACTTATGTATTGCGAACCACTTTTGAATGCACGATCTTCCTTACTGAAGGTCCTAGGTTCGAGTCCTATAGTGGGCACCAATTTCATGTAATCATATCCCTTCCTCCGATATCCAATTAGTATTAAGGGCAGAAGATCGGAGTGAAATAATCACAATACAAATATTTTTTTTCGTTAACAGGAACGATTATTAGTTTTTATTCTCACTATGAAGAAGGTACCGATACGGCGTATTGCCACACACACACAAACACACACACACACACACACACACACACACACACACACCAAGAGGGTAGAAAGGGGGCGACGAGATAGCGATGAGAATGAGCGAGATGAAATGCAGTGAAGAACCATGGAAATCCTAGAATGTTTACGAAGATAACAATGGAAATATTGTAACACAAAACGAAGCGAAAAGAGTAACTGAAAATTGTAAATAGTAATGGGTGAAAGTATGTTAGCACACGTGGCAAAAAATTAACAGAGAGAGAAAACACGCCTTTGGGGAATTTCAGGGGGTACGTATCCTCTCAGTTACCAAGCAATTTCATAAAACAGAAAGCGGTTCATTTGTTTGCTGATAATTATTTCGCCCGTATATAAACATTTGCTGACATCCAGGGGTGAAAGAATTGCAATTAGCTTAGAACCATCAGGGGATTTAAGAAAGACAACCGGTGCACAAAAATTAATTTCGCCTAAAATAAAAATCTGCTGGTTATCTTGTGCAGTGCGAAACATTGACATCTAATGTGGTGGAGAATGTTTGGTACTGGTACTGAGTTCCCATTCCTGTCATAAGAACTAAAATTTGCTTGTAGCCCCTGGGTCTAATGCAACCCAACGCGCGCTGAAATACGGCGGGCATGCATAAGCTTAAGGATCTGAAGAAGGCAATGAATTTATTTTCTTTCCGTGTTGTTTTGAAATGAACATCGTCGGTAGCTTCCCTCGTAACTTTTCCAACATTCACTTTCTCCATTTCTGTTATAATATTAGTTTTTTTTATATCGCTTCTCTTCCTTATCGTCGCGTAAATTGCGGCGATGAGAATACTGATGATATACTTGTTGGACCCGTCCAATTTCGATCTCGTCACCGAAGTTCCCGGATTCGAACCCCGAACTGGACGTGGGTGTTCTTTCTGCGTGTCCCTTCATCAATTTCATTCAAGCATCAACCATCCCCTCATCATCGTGATCAGCCATAAGGGGCATAAAAGCGACGCTAAATAACAAAAATACAAAATAAAATTAAAAATTACACATTCTTGTCTTGTTCAGGGCTCGAACCCAGGAGCCCTGTCTTCGTAGTCGATTACACTGTCGCCTTCTAATTAAGGGTTAGTTAATATTCTCCACCACTGTAGATGTCAATGTTCCGCCCGTTTCGATCCTTGATGCAGGTTCATTACACAATGACTTCGATTTCACTTTAAACTGTCCCGAAACATATCTGAGCATGAAAATAGTCTTTTTAGGCCCACAGCTTCGTAACATTGATTGATTAATTGATGGATTTGCTTTATTTTTCTTCGCTTTTTATGCCACTTTTGGCTAATTTACGAAGATGGAAATAAGTGATGACATGATGAAATTGATGGACACTCACAAACATCCATACCCAGACTGAGATTCGAACCCGGGACCCCTGGTGTCGTAGCGCGATGTGCTAACCTTTCCGCCACAGGGGCCGGCACGCAGCTTCAAAACAATGAATCATTATTACTGGCGTTCTTCGGTCGGGAAGCAACTTCCCTTTGGCACAAATTTTCTAAATAAAATTTTCCATTCATGAAAAATGTTTAAAACTGACTGCTAAATAGAGGCAAGACACATTTCTGTCATATCGCCATACAAACTTTCTGAAACAGCTGCCATACATTACAAAAATTTTAAAAATTATAATTCTTACGTGTTTTTCCTCTTTTTCCCCATTTTATAATGTACACTCAACGCATCTATGCTTACGACACTAGTTGATTATTGCAGATATATTGTTGAAGTGAAATAATGTTCATATATGAAGAGTGACTTCAAAGTAATGACTGTTACTCTTTAAAAATAAGTAACGAATTATTTACGACGTTACACCCTTTCCACACTGACCTTCCAATCCATATACTCCCCTTATTCCTTAATGTTCTGACTCAACAATTGATACTCCATTGTTGCAACTCCCTCTGTGTTCGTAAATTCATTTACTAATGATAATGAGCCCGTTTCGGCGAACGGAATAATATTATCCGTCCAAAAAAAGAGAAAAAATGACAGAATATGAAGGTATTTTAATACCTTGTGACTTTTCTCCCGCTCCATAACGTCCATCAGAATACATTAAAACATCGTAAAATGGCCCAAAACAACTTCCACCGTTTGTACGCTGGCTGGGTCTTCGTAAATGCCAAGCCACTATATTCTCCTATTATGGTTAGCATTGAATCACGTTTCGAAAAGAGAGAAGGAAAGAAAATAGAGATTCATCCTTTTATTGTGACGTAAGCAAGAGTATGGAATCTCGTGGAAGTGTTGCGTCGAAAAAGCACGTGGCATGGCTGGCAGTCCATGTTGTTGCTGCTCCCTTGGGTTCTTCGCGCATCCAGCCAGGTTCGGCACGGCCGATAAGTGTTGCCAGTCAATGTAAAAATAAAAGTATGGAAGACAATGACAATTATCTGACGTAAAATTCCGATAATAATAAAATATTTGGCATACTATCAAGAAACTATGAACTTTTTCCTTACACGTATACTTTCACGTATAACCTGTAGCATACTGAATTGCCTATGTGTTAAGGAGTAACGAATAGAACTAAGAGAAATAGCCTGCAGATACACAATTTGGTTGGTGTAGAGAAACGTCGATATACAGAACACAAGCTATGCGAACCAAGAATTGAAACTATTGAAATATCGAGAAGAGAAAATTTGAAACACAAAATAAAGTAAAAACTAACAAAAGCATAAAAACAGAAATATAAAAAACTAAATATGAAAATATTAAAAATAAAATGGTAAAACGTAAGATAAAAAAATAGAATTGATCAAAACCTGAATGACATATAACTAAGTTGTCCGTACAAAAGACCCTAAGTGTTTTTAAAAACCTGAAGATAGACAAATTATGTAAATTTGTAGAAGCCAAACTACATCAAAATGAAAATTTAGAATAATAGAATAAAACAAATAATTACAACCCGCGAAAATCTAAACTTTTAAACAACGATATAGAAATATATTGATATAGAAATAACAAAAAATAAAAATGAATATAATAATATTATTCTATGTAACATCAAATATAAAAATTAAGATCAAGTACTTGAATAAGGTAAAACAACATTTGAAAAATACTGTAACCTCTAACTCGCTCTTAGTGGCGAAAGTGATTAGTATGGTATAGAAGACGGAAGGATAACATAAAATGTATGATATACGTACATTGTAAATAAAGGGTAAAATTCTAATTTCGAAGTTTGTATCAGTAATTACATAACAATTGATCCTAAGTGTAGAGTGGATGTGTTGCCTAATTCAGAACAAATGACTGAAGCCAATTCAGCTTGCAGTAAAGAATCATGTTGTTCCTAGAGAATAAGATAATATCTGGATCTGTGTTGAGAAAAGTTGCTCAAGAAACAAGCTTATAAAATATATTTGCGAAGAAGATATCAAGGAGTTGAGTCTCTGTTGAGGTATTTTATAACAAATGTGAAATTGGCCGCGAGCGATTCAATCCAACCGTAAGAGAATTGAGCAAGTGGATAAGCAGACTTGTGGAATAATTCATTTAGCGTTGAGGTTTCTAAATGAGCTCGAGAGGGAGCTAGGGCACCATGCTTACCAGTGTTCAAGTACTTAATGGGATAATATCGGAAGGTAAATTTACGTCAACGAAACTTTCGCGGCTTTACTAAAAATCGAAACGTTCTGATCCAAGCTAATCTGAGCTGTGCTTAAGGCACGACACCTCATTGATTCACGAGATGAACTACAATTCTCTCAAACACATTACAGCGCGATTCATATTTGTATGTCGTACAGTTTCTGAGAGCTTGGAAAGTAAGTATTCATGCAATCCGCTTCGTGCCAAAATTAAGAAGCGACTGTAAAAACCAATCACTCTCTTAGAGCAAGATGATCCGTTCGTTCTACACGCCTGCATGCTACAATTTGTTGCGAGTACATGCACTTAATACTCACAGATAGGTCAGGAAAGTCATAATGTTTTAAGCTTAGGGTATTCATGTTATACAGGAAGCACCGTTCCCTTTTCTGTAAAATACCCAAGCCGCAATTACATACGTAAGTACAAATGAAGTGTACTCTAAGTGAACTCATACCCATGCGACATCTATTTTTACGCCAGAAAACCTGGTCCCTAACGAGAAAATAAAATATGTCTATTAAAAAAACTTCCTAACTAAATTTTTGAAACTAATTCATTCATTCATTACTTGAGAAGAACTAAAACTAGAGTGACCATAAGACCCGTTGTGACCGGGACGGTCCCGTGTTTCAGAGGCGTGTCCCGGTCGTGCCGTCGATATTATTAAAAAACACTATTTGTCCCTTTTTATAAAATTCTAGGAGTTAGCTTGAAAATGAAATCTAAATGTGAGAGACATTTCATGTGTAAAAAATATGTTGATGGAATTTTTAAACTAGCGTCAAGACTACACCGTGACAAAGCAGCTTACTGTCTTAAGCACTTCAAAGCAATCATAATGTTCAGTTGTCGTCGAGAATGTTCGAGCTTTGTGTGTGTTGAGATCTTTGTAGAGCAATGAATAGGAATGACAAAGAATAGTAAGTGTAGTTTAAATAGAAACCTGCGACAAGAATTTTAATTCCTGCATCTTGACACAAACTGAAAAGGCAAACCTCGCGTTGTGTGTCAGATAAGTTGGGAGTTTCATGACCTGTTGAAGAATAAAGTTGTTTCCAGGAAGACTGATGGTGCTTCGGTTGAACGAAAATTCAGTTAATAAATAAATATTATAAGGTTTTTTGATATACGTACAGTACGTATTTTGATATAGAGTACAGTACAGTATTTTCATATACAGTTCATATGTATTTCAACGTGTAGGCCTAAACAAAAAGCTTACAATAATACGGACTCATTTAACTCAAGAACATGAATTACAGTAACATTAAGGCTCTGGTACAAAATGCCGTACGACTATAACAATAAAGTTTAATTCAGCTTGGGAAAAAAAATGAAAGACACAGTCGCGCACGAGTAACGGCTTTTTTTTTTAGCAATTCGATTAACCCGAAAATTCGGTTAATCAGGACTGTAGTGTACTTCTGGAACTCCTCAACTTCAGCGTCTGGCTAACATCAGAAGTTGATCAGAAAAGGGCAGAACACTATGTAGGAGTTATACTGAAATTATAATAATTAATATCTTTTGACAACAGATCGTATTTCAATTATTCCTTATGATGTATTTATGGGATCCATGCTTTAATAACGATAATTTTATATTTAGCCATAACCTATGTTTCAGAAGCGAGGTTGGGGGGGGGGGGATGGGGGGAACTGACGTTCTTGAGATGTCCCGTTTTTGAGTCAAAATATTATGGTCACCCTAACTAAAACTAGTTTTCGAGGATACAATCTTCATACACCAATTAAAAGCTGAGGCTGTAAAGGGGCACTCATCACACACAAGGACAACACAACTCCACAGAGGAGTGTCCTGACTTGCTAGAAGCAGTTGCCTAGGTGTACTACGGTGAAGTGAGGTTGAGTTTTGTGTGTATTACCAGAAGGTCACCCCTTACACCCTGCAAGACCAACCGAGAACGGAATTAGCTTAAAAACACACTGATGTTGAAGAGATATAGACAGTGGTGTTAAATGGTACTGATTATATAATAATTTATGTTCGTTTTAAAAAATTCTTTATGAAACTACGTTTGTGGTTTGTAGTTTCTGCGGGGGGGGGGGGATGTAAGCAAATGAGGGATCTAACCCTGGAAATATAACTTGCAGATTTTTTCTAGATATTAAACACAGCTTAAATATGTAAGTGTATGTAAATAATCTCCACTTCAAGACAACTGCAGGGGTTCGTTTTGGGACCAATTTGTGGTAAGATGAGACTGGTTCTTCAAAGTTGAATTCGAATCACTGCATCTCTACCAGGAAACCAACCCAGGACCCTTTGATTAGGTATTTCTGAAATATAAGTATTTCTACGTTTATTTGTAGTGACATTAATTACAGAAAAGGACAAGCTTCATAATTAATTTCCTCTGGCAAAACTGCCAGAATCATGAGACTCGTGCCTTGTGTCCATTAGTTAACGTTATTGCCTTGTAATCAACAAATTCCGAGTTCTATTTCCGGAATAGACTTACTTAAGTGTCTAGTAAATTTGCCCCGATTAATATATTTGTGGTAAAATTTATTTTATTCACTTTCTAGCTGGTAAAGCATTGCACGAACTTTTTTGTTCGTTGTGATATAATACTATCAATACTTTTCATAATATTTGATCAAATAATGATTTTCTTCACTTATTTTCTTGTAATATATTATTCAATTTGTGTTTTGTTATTATTATTGAGAGGGGCACGTGCTCCCGCTAAATACGCCAGTGCTAGCACAAGAGCTGGGTTTTCACAACGTATCTACACGTTATAACCCATATTATGAAAAGTATTGTTAGTATTATATCACAACGAACAAAAAAATATTCGTGCAATCCTTTACCAGCTACAAAATGAATAAAATAAAGTTGACAACAAATATATTAATAGGGGCAAATTTACTAGACACTTACTATTCCAGAAATCGAACCCAGAATTTGTTGATTATGTTTGAAAGTGGAAAAGACCTAGTATTACCCTTATAGATATCCTTGAACACACATGACCTAGCACCGTATTATGTTTTCATCCTGGAGGTTATGCATACAAACTTTACCTGTTATTTCCGTATCCTGAAGGTTATGCATACCAACAATACAGGGAAGCGGGTAAAGCGAGTCTCTTTAATATCGCTGAAAGCAATTACTTTAATGAATGAAAAGCTGACGGGGGTAAAAAAAATGGTGTCCTGCCAACACTGACGGCTCGGCTTCCGAGTTCCCCGTGGTATTGACGGCTTTCTCCTGAGAGTCAATACGGACCCAGGGGAATACGGGGGGGCCCGGGGGGGAGGGGAGGGCAAGGGGTTTACCAGAGAGGGGAAGACGGGATGTCGGCGGCTGGCGTCGAGATAGGAGAGAGAGGGGGGACAGAGGGGGGAGGACACGATGAACGAGCAATGGAGACGATAGCAGCATCGTAGCAGACGAAGGGAAGGGATGGTCACCAACATGGCAGACACGCGCAGACAAATTGTACAATAATATTTACAGTGGGTTTTGTAGGGAAAAAGGAAAACAAAACGTGGAAAATTTACTGCGGAAAAATATATACCTTTTTTAAAAACAAAAAGTTATTTTTGTGCTAGTAATGACATTTAAAAGCGGGACCACGCGAGGGGAAAAAGATGGTGTGCTGAATTTTTAATGACACTAATCTCCTCGTGCATCAACAATAAAATAGAACTGTACGGGAGAAGACATGTAACGTGTGCCTCTTCTACAAAAATACACATTTGAATCATCACGAGAATTTCTGAATGACGAATTTTCAAAATCACAACACTACAAGATAATACGGCGTAATAACATGCTCATAGGTAGTGGTTTCAAGGTAGGAAATTGTACGCTTATTAATATGTGTTACATAACATAGTTATACATTCATGTTTTCACTTGTTATAGTTGACTTTTCATCGTCGTCATTAGCCAAAAGTGGAAGAAAAGCGACGTAAACAACAGACTGGCAACCGAGAGAGTCTAGTAGAAACACGAGACTGCCAACCGAGACAATCTGATCGAAACACGAGACTGGCAACCGAGAGAGTCTGATGGAAAGACGAGACTGCCAACCGAAACAGTCTAATGTCTAATGGAGTACACCCAATTGCCATTCTCACTTCCACGTAGTACACCCTGGACTGCATTTTGCAGACAAACGAGGCTCTGGCGACTTGCCCTATGGCTTGTATAATTCTGTGTGTTATCCTGTTTTTGTCCTTATGTTTGGTGCCCGTTTAGAGCCTCAGCAGCGTTTAACGGAAGTCAGTATATTTTAAGCTTTTAGTTATCAAACGTTAGAGTTGTTATTTGTAACGATAAGGGGGATGGATCCCGTATAATGTGACGAGCGCGAAATAGCCTAAGTGCTGACGCACACAAAATTTTTAAATTCAAATTCAAATGTCTAATGGAAGGATGAGACTGTCAAGCGTGACAGTTTGATCGAAAGACGAGACTGTCAGCCGTGACATTTTGATCGAAAGATGAGACTGTCAACCGAGACAGTCTGATCGAAAGACGAGACTGCCAACCGTGAGAGTCTGATCGAAAGACGAGACTGTCAACCGAGACAGTCTGATCGAAAAGCGAGACTGTCAACCGTGACAGTCTGATCAAAATGCGAGACTGTCAACCATGTCAGTCTGATCGAAAGACGAGACTGTCAACCGTGACAGTCTGCTCGAAAGACGAGACTGTCAACAGTGAGAGTCTGATTGAAAGAGGAGACTGCCAGCCGTGAGAGTCTGATCGAAAGACGAGACTGTTAACCGAGACAGTCTGATCGAAAGAAGAGACTGTTAACCGAGACAGTCTGGTCGAAACACGAGACTGCCAACCGAGACAGTCTGATCGAAAGACGAGAATGCCAACCGTGAGAGTCTCATCGAAAGACGAGACTGTTAACAGAGACTGTCTGATCGAAAGAAGAGATTGTAAACCGAGACATTCAGATCGAATGACAAGACTGTCAACCGTGACAGTCTGATCGAAAGGCGAGACTGTCAACAGCGACAGTTTGATCGAAAGGCGAGACTGTCAACCGCGACAGTCTGATCGAAAGGCGAGACTGTCAACCGCGACAGTCTGATCGAAAGACGAGACTGTCAACCCTGACAGTCTGATCGATAGACGAGACTGTCAACAGTGAGAGTCTGATCGAAAGACGAGACTGTTAACCGAAACAGTCTGATCGAAAGAAGAGACCGTTAACCGAGACAGTCTGATCGAAAGACGAGGCAGGTTAACTGAGACAGTCTGATCGAAAGTCGAGGCTGTTAACCGTGACAGTCTGATCGAAAGAAGAGACTGTCAAACCTGACAGTCTGATCGAAAGGCGATACTGTCAACCGTGACAGTCTGATCGAAAGACGAGACTGTCAACCGTGACAGTCTGATCGAAAGGAGAGATTGTTAACCGAGACAATCAGATCGAAAGACGAGACTCTTAACCGTGACAGTCTGATAAAAAGACGAGTCTGCCAACGAAATTTGGGAAAACTTTAAATTCTAAGAATTCAGTCTCGTTTCGTCAACGCAGCTAACAAAAATCGACAGTCTTTTCGACAAACGATCAGCCTAATAGCCGGAAAGTTATCATCAACAGATGGCACTGCGCACCAGCCATCTTACCGACCAACACAAGGCCAAAAAAAATTCTCCTGCGAGCCACCGTGGAGGTAAAAAAGAACGGGATTTGTTTTTGAAACAGATAAGTAACATTGCGTGTAGCATTTCCAGCCTACGCACGAGCAGGAGGTAAAAAAAGGGGGGCATCACATGCTCTCCCCGCACGTGGTTGTCGTGGCAAATGTAATTTCCACCAGACAAGGGTCGCGTTATGGCGAGTGAGGCGGTCTCTAAGTCACGAACATTACAAGACCTGTTGACACAGAGAAGGAAAGATATAGAGATTATGTAAGTGCAATGCCTTGTGTACACAGCCCCCTCCCCCAGCAGCGTATATGTAAAGGTTATTACACGCCACAAATAAATTGTTAAGAACTAATAACTCAAATCCTGGACGCATAGGTGGCGCTAGGATGTGGAATCAAGGGGTGCGTAAGGTGTTAGGAGCTTAATACGAGAGCTGCAATGTGCATACAATCAGAAAACACTACTATTTACATTTTCTATTAGCATTACTTATGGAGGAAATTACAGTGGTAGAATATATTGTTGTAGTATGATTAAATTATGCTCACAAAATTGTTACATCTCTTTATAACTTTAAGTACTAGCATTTCATCCTACACACAAAGAGTAATGTTTCAACATCTAAAGAGAGAGGTATTTATACGATTTTTGTTACTTAGCGTCGACTTTCTGCCACTTTTATATAATCGAGATGAGGATGAGTGATAACCACATGAAATTGAATTGCTATTTTAGGTCCACTTTAAGCACAGACAGGCTAATCGGGACTCGGTCTACAGTTTAAAGTGGGATCCGAACCACTTGTGCCTCAACCGGGTATCGAACACGGGACACCTTGATTACAAGGCGACGACGTTAACGCTACGCTATAGAAATGCCCCCCCCCCCCGATAAAAAGAACGATACATGATAATAATGTACTGACCATTAATAAATAAGTGCACAAGATATAAGCAGCCTCCCAGATGGCGTAGTGGTAACGTCGTTGCCTTGTAAAGCACATTGCACAGTGCTTCGGATCCCACTTTAAACAGTAGGCCCAGTCATGGTTAGCTTACATGTGCATAAAGTGGACTTAAAGCAACAATTCAACAAGGTGTACGTTCTCACATTCTGCAAGATTTTTGAAGTACTTTCGCCTCTCCACCCCAAATACACATACATGCATCGAAATAGTAATATGGTGACTGGTTACTCCTTACACCCGGGTGAAAAAAGCGGGGCTACTTTCCCCAATATAACTGTTCCCGTTTCTCCAGAAAAGATCAGGGGGGCTGTCCGTTCATCCGCCTCTCTGTCTGTCGCTAGCTCTTCCGTTCGCACCACCTCAACCGAAAATATTTCCTTTCTCTGGCCCCCTTCCTCCCCCACTCATTTGTCAGCAGTGGTAAAACGTTAGCTTCTTCACCAACACCAGCGCCACATGCGGCAAGGTTTACACTTCATAAAACTGTCATCGCCGCAGACGCTGCTGCCAATTTGCAGGTTTCATCCCCCCTCCCTCACCCCATCCGGACCCACCGCGAAAAAAATTCCCTTTTTCAGAAGCAGGCCTCTCCGGAAACGCATTATGGTTCCAGCGACATTAGTCGTTAGAGCAACATTTCCCACCAATAAAGCAAACTCCACTGACCTTCGACATTGGCCAAGCAGCTTCCCTTTCCACTGTGTCCTTGCGCTCGATAAATTCTGCCTCCTGTGCAAGTCACCCGTTTTTCATCTCCGTTCGTGGCATCGTGAGAAAATTCAACGGATGTCAACATCCTTGGAAACACGTTTCAAGCACTGCACCTTGCAACAAACTATACCCGGGCCACGCTAAGAACCGCCCCTCCCCTACCATTCACAGCACGGAACGGTCATTTTGACAAAAATCCTGTTTCCCTGCTGGCTGCTTTGGGGAGGAGGGATGCTAAGGTTGCTCAAACAGGGAAGCAGCGGTAGGAATAATTAGCTGCTTGACCGCAAGTTCTTTCGTAGGTAAACACGACAAGAGAGGGTCACTGCTATAAAGCCGTTTCCCGCACCGGTTCTTATCGTGGCTTCACTCTAGGTATTCAGATTTCAAATTATCCCATATTAGTTTTGGGTGCAACGGATAATCCAATTGACCGGATAGAGCAGATTTGATGAAGGATTTGTAGAATATCCGTACCGTGATATACGTATGAACATGGCGAATAAAAGAATAAATAGATTGCCCGTATAACGGATAAACGATAGAAGTGTCCATATTATACACACATTCGGATATCCGGACATTCGGATAATCTGAATATCGAATATCCGGATGATTGGAATAATCCGTATTTCCGGATAGAAAATTATCCTATATCCGTATAAAATTTTTATCCGGATTTGACCATTCGTACATTAATCGCTGCGTTTCGAACTTTTCTCAACAACAACCTCTTCTAAACTTTCAAAGTAACTATGACAATGATAAAATACCAGTAGTTTCCAAACGTTTCCAGTCTACCGCTCTGCTAATGAACTCCGAATTAAGAGGAAAATATTCCTAAGAGGGGAAATTTCTGGAAAAGAGTGGACAGTATTCCTAAGCCAAAGTAAATATTCTAGAAGATAGGAAAATTTTAGTAAAATAAAAAAAAAATAGGAGAAAGTATTCCTAAGAGAGGAGATAATATCCTAAAGAAATGGAAGTATTCCTAAAAGTAGGGAAATAATTCCTAAGCGATGGGATAATATTCCCAAGGGGGCGGAAAATATTCTTATGAAGGGGGGAGATATTTCTACAAACAGAGAACCTATAACTCTATTGGAACTAAGGCTACAGTTTAAATTTGCGCTGTTGCGAAAGCGAACGTCACGGGAAGTCCCGAATGCTGGCGTTTGCTACCTTCAGCGTATTTCGCTGACCACCACAGAAATGGCAAACCAACACAAAATTGTGGGGCCTTTCTTACCCCCAGTTGCCACGCCCCTTACAATAAACAGGGGCGAAGAAATGGCAACGGCGCTCAACCGCTATTCGTTGGGATTCTCGCGCGATTGGCCAGAACCATTCCGCCTAGTTGGCGTACCCTGCAATAGCGTTTGATTTCGAGATACATGCATCGCAAATTAAGCTTGACTCCCTCCCCACCTCCCCGCCCTACAACTTCGTGGCCCGCTTTCTATAATATCGAGAATCATGACCGTGTGGAGCAGGTAAAGGCCTAAATGACAGAGTTAACGAAGAAATTAGGCCGAGGGGACGCCTAACTAACGATCGACGAGTAGGCTTTCTGAATGCACTTCAGTACACATATAAGTTACGCTTTCAGATTAGTGCGTTACGTACCCGCCCCTATACAGTAACGCGTCCACAGTAAACAAATATTCCCTCATGCAGCTCGCAGCAAATCATCGTTATTTTTTTCCCTTCCATCTCTCTCTCGCTCTTTTTTCCGACCACTTTATTTTTCACATGCCCATAAATCTTATATGGCAATCGGAAATAACATAACATAAGTTTTAATGAAGTAATAAATGACTTTGTCATAACAATGCTTGATATTTTTTTCGGAGCAAAAGGAAGCAGCTATTTTTTTCATTGATCTTCATATTCTCTAAATAACATTGATGCTCGTGTCCGACATCCCTTTTATAAAGCACCTCCGCAAATATAACTCCGGATGTAATTTGTTGCCGATTTCTGTCAGAGGAATGCGCCGTTAATAAGGGAACTGTGGTCGCACAGTGGTGAAGAGTATTGCGCGAAGGAGATAATAATGTCAAATTTCATGGAGCAATAATTGATCGTCCACTGCGGCGTTGTCCCTAAATGGTAGCCATTCGAACGAAGATCGCCCTAGTGGCAGGACTGGGAACTATTAAAAGGGGAGACGTTACGTCACGTTTCTGTAGAGATGAATGTTACATTTGCTCCCCCGTTTCTTGTTATAACTTTCCGTTTCGCTTGTTGTTTCAAGTCCACTTTATGCACAGTTTGGCTAATCGGGACTTAACCTAAACTGGGACCCCAACTAGTATGTCCCTCCACCGAGCATTGAACCCGTGACCCCTTGATTACAAGGCAACGATACTTTTGAGGCCCCTTCCGTTTCATAAAAGGGCTTATAGCCATAAGATGATCAAACTGCACGAAGCACTACGACGCCAAGGGTCCCGGGTTCGAATCTTAGAATTTACCAATTTCTTCGTATCATCCCCCTTTCTCATCGTCGCGATTAGTCCAAAGTGGGGGAAAAAGCTACTCTTAACAAAAATCACATGAAATCAAAATAATCATATTGAATAAGTTTAACCATTTTGGAAGAAAATCTAGTTCCGCACACAAAAACCAAGATGTTTCAATTGATACAAATACGTTGACTCCAGTGCTATTGATGAACTTTCTGGTGCATCAAAATACACACAGAAATGCATCAAGGTCAATTTAAACAGCAGATTTTCCGTATGATGCACTAAAATGCATCACTTGAGAAGGTCAGACACGATTACTTAGAAAGACACCAAAATCACAAATGTAACTGCGTCAATAGATGCATAAACAATGCAGCACCATTGATTTGATGCATTTGGAGTTCTGTGTGCAACTTTCGCGGGATAAGGTTCCAAGCCAAATATTTTAAAGGAAGGAAATTCTTGCCAGCAAGGGGTATACAGTCAAAAAATTCTTGTACAAAGTAATTTCCCAAAATCTGTTCATCCTCATTGCAGCGATTAACCCTTGTGAGGTAGACAAGAGATGTAAAACAAAGAAAAATCACGTATTCGCCTCCCTCAGTGGCAATTCCAACCAACACACACGAGTAAATTCACATAAGAATATAGTAGGCCGACTAATTCGGTATATTTTACCCTCACTTTTCTACCACTCTTGGCTAGTAGAGAAGATGAGGATGAGTGATGATATGATGAAATTGATGAAAGGACGCTTACAAAGAACACCCATGCCCAGATCGGAATTCGAGCCGAGGATCCCCGGCCTCGTAGCGCGCCGTGCTAACTCACTCTGCCACAGAGGTCGGCAAGGGTTTGTAGTAGACTACAACTCAGAACAATTCTGCAACATCCTCGAACTGAAGTAGAAGCCACGGAAGGAGCTCCCCATGACTGACAGCGCCTCTGGTGCCGCACCGCCCCAGTTTTGCCAGAAGTAGAATCATATTTCAACAGTCTGGTGTTCTGGTAGCCTTGAGCGCCCTGTTGACAAATGAGCTTAAGTCAATGACTCAACAAGGCACGATGAGCAGTGCCGCCCTTCTCCCCCCCACCCCCAGGCCATTCCATCTTTCCGTTTCGGTTCACTGTCGGTGGACGCGTGAATTAGGGTTCCTCCGCACCCTGACACATGGCACCACGTTTGTTTAGATGGTGGCTTAGGCGGTCGACGAGTGGTTTTTCCTATCCTTGTAAATCTCATGCACTATGCCCACCCTCATCCCTCTTACGGTGATGGCTAGAAACCTCAAATTTCTTTGGCCAGTCTCTTCTCCGTTGAGCGGATGTATGTATTGATTTTAAATTATTAAGACCCAACAAAAGATTATCTGACCTATAATCCAAGTTTAATTGAAATCTGTTCAGTAGTTAAGGGGACATTATAGATTGGCGTGTGACCCCAGTGCAACTGTACCGGAAGTACCTCATTCTCACAGTCTATGCTTCGTTGACACAGAACTATATGGGCAATTGAGGGCCTGTTTGAGTTTATTTAGTTTTGTTTCAAGTTCACTTTATGCACAGATAGGCTTATTGGGACTAGAAAGTGGAATCCGAATCACCATGTGCTTCCAGAGAGTATTGAACCCAGGATACTTTGATTACCAGGCAACTACGTTACCACTACGCCATCGGGGAGGTTCGCATAAGTGTGTGTAAAGTTTCGAGAACACAATTAATTTTAAGACTACTTAGATAGGTCAATAGGGACTGGACCTACAGCTTGAAATGCGATAGGGACAACTATTCAACTAATCTCCGTTGAGAATGGAACTTAGAATTTTAAACATTTCAGTGGGGGAAATCCCAGTAACTGTTCTTTAGGCATTGAAATATATACTATAAATTGTATGGATACCTACCTATATGTACTCCCACGCCGCTCCCCAGTGCCAAAAATTAGCACCCACAGGGGATTCAGAAATGAGAGGGAGAATCTCCTCTCCCTTAAATACCACCCTGTACACACACACAGATACAGAGAGAGAGAGGGGGGAGGGCAGAGAGAGCGCTTGAAAATCTTACGCCTTTAATATATGATTCATGGATTACTAGATTCACCCCTCACCCAAAAATCAAGACCTGGGCAAACTACTGTTAGTACTTATTCAATGCATCGTCTTTCCTTTATCTTTAGAGGTAAGAATTAAAGCACTGTAGCAAAATATAAAGTTCTATGCCCGCATGCGCCTTTTCTCTTTTCTAGCTTCCTTTGCAAATATCAGCGGCGCGTTCACCAATAGTTGATACCGATAGGACGCAACGCAACACTCACGTGCCGCAAGGCATTCCGGGAATACGCGGTGGAGATATCAACTCATCATTCTCTGCAACAATGGGGGGGGGACAGGGGGTCGAACGAAAGCACCAACGACGGGCAATAATGCCATATGTCATCCACCGAGAAGACCCCCTTCTATCCTCATCGATTTTCTATTATCGGTCAGGTCACGTGGGGTCAGCGGATGAAAATACGCCAAAATTGAGGCTCGAGGGTGAATTTGGGGGCTGAGAGTGACAAACGGAGAAGAAAGGGTCCTAGAGGGATGTTGATTCAAGTAATGTCGGTCAAGGGTAGTTAGGCTGCCTTTGTTTCACAACAGCTGGGGCAATGTGACCACATGCTACGATTGGAGACAACTGAACGTTCCTGGCACGATGGTTTTTTTTAAAGCTTTTCTTATCTATTTCTTCCCTGTTTTCTAACTTCAATTCAGGCTCGTAGCAAGGGTTAGGCTAGAGGGGGCTAAAGCCGAAATGCACAGAGGGCGCCATTCAATGACACACACACACACACACACACATATATATATATATATATATATATAAATATATATATATATATATATATAAATATAAAAGCAGTCCGAACATGCGACGGCGATATTTACACTTGGCAGAGGTAAGGGGAGAATACACTACTAAGAAGTCACATCTACGGAAGATCCAAGCAGCTAGATATTCCGTCCTCAACATTAAGGACTGAGATGTAAGTACGATGTGAGATTGGCTGCGTTTGTGACGATTTGAATATTTGTGGAAAATTAGGTTTGAATTTAAGGAACGTAGTGCCGAGTGCATAGAAACGATCAAGTTGATATAATAAAAAAAATCATGGGAAAACTCCACCACATGATAAATACTTGCTATGACTACCACGCGTGTAACTATGAAATTTCTGCTGAAGACAATGTGAACACATCGGCAACAAGGTCCAACTGACATCATACTTTAAGGGCGAGATCAACGCAAAGTTACAGTAAACTCCGAAGTTCGGAGTTGCAAACAGAAAAAAAAAAAGATTTACAGCACCATCGAGAGCAGAATAAAAATAGTGCTGGATACATAAAACATTAATAGCGACGTTTACAGGGGTCTGAAGAAGTTGACTTAAGTACAAAAGTTTAATTACAATTATGACACATCAATCTCTGGCAGAGAGGTTTGATCCTTGCGTAACTGTGTAGGTTTATGTGGTCCTTAACAGCAAGAAGCGTCACCATGTAACCATTTCGGGAACTACACTGATACCCAAATTTTATACATCTATGGTGTTCGGAAAAAGGCACATAAGTCACAAACTGCGACTTTCTATTGCTTTCATAAAGTTGCACTGAATCAATTAGAGAAGATAATATAACAATTTTATATTGGGTGTGTGTTAAGATTCTAAACAGCGTTGATCCGACATGTACATGCTGTTGTTTGCTATTAAAAGAACAAACATAAATAACGTAATAATACTAGTAGAAGACCCATACATTATATATTTCATTATGTCTACAACAACACTAATAAGAGATATTTTTGTAAAAAAATGATTCCATGGCCGAACATTAAGCGTAGGTCTTGAAAATATAAAATAGAATATAATTATTCTAGGAATCTTTATATCGTAATTATTATGCAAATAAACATATATTGACACAATAAAAAACTTAAAACCGAAAAATAATTTTTAGTAATTGGAAGAAATCTTCAATCCAAATTTATTAGTTTATCTTAACGAAATCGAGGCAAGGTTCCACGTACCCAAACATAAATAAACTCTAAAAATACAACCCATAAATAAAATAAAGAAAAAATCATACTTCAATATAATAATTATAAATAAAACACTTATAAATAAGATACTAGCATATTCAGATATAAAAATTAAAACAAATCTCCCAGCACAATATTCAACGTTAATCCCAGAAACAACCTACAAAGAAGTTCAGACACTCCTCCACAAAATCAAATGGTGTTCGATTTGTTTCAGCTAAACAACAAGTTAATCAAGTTAAAGGTAAAGCAAAGGCAATAAAAATAAATCACAAATTAGTCTGAAAAATACTTAATCAAACCAAATTATAACCCTACCCTAAAAAAAATTAAAAAAATAAAATCAAAAAATTATATTTAAAAAATGCAGCCAGCCTCCAATACCATAACATAATTTCCGGCTCCTCTGTACGGTAGCGAATGTTGGACTCTTCGTCAACATGATAAAACTAGAATAAATTGTTCATCAATAAGATTTTTGCTGTCCTTAAGTGAAGTAACCTTACGAGAAAAAATTAGAAGTGAAGAAATCTGAAATAAATGGAAGGTCGTAGTGGGATCAACATGTTCTGAGGATGCCAGATAGCCGTTTTGCCTCGAAAATTAGTAAATTACAGGACGGAAGAGGGAAAAAATTGGGAAGACCATATTGCCGATGAAATAATGAATTTTTGTAGTCACAGAACGGGCTTTGGTTACCCAGACCTGCATGAGGAAGAAGGAGGCAAATCAGTTAATGTAATACCGGGTGATCCGTTTGAGATGTCAGAAAAGTAAACCGTTGTGTACAATAGGTTAATTTACGTATCTCTGAGCAGTTTGTGGTAATGCAGAAAGGATATAAGTTTTGAGTGAGTGCATGTTTACAGACTTCAGCCATGTGGCTGTACTAGTGTGCATATAACACTTGAAAATTTCACATCCAATACGATACATTGTGGGCTGTTGTGGTGTGATCACTATCTTTATCTACCATGAACGTTAGCGCCACGCGGCTGAAGTCTGTAAACCTTCACTCACTCAAAACGTACACCATTTCCGCATATATTACAACAAACTGCTCAGAGATACGTACATTAAGCTATTGTACATAACGGTTTACTTTTCTGACATCTCAAACGGACCACCCGATATATAGAGTACATTTGTGCTACTGCTATCGCAAGAGTTAGCGAACCAATAATTTGTACTAGATCATACTCTTTCATTGATAGCTGTTTCTAGAAAAAAAAAGAAAAACGTCAACACACACGTCCTTGACACGTAAGTGTGACTTCCGCAAAGAATGCACTCTTGAAAGTCGTATCATTTGCAAAGCGTTACAAAGATACAACTCGGAACGGGAGTTAAACTCAGAGTTTCGGCCGGTCTCACCGCCCCCCAGACGGGAGGCGTTATCTCTTGTGCCGTGGGTCGGGTCGTTCGCTTTATGAATGGGGGAATATGCAATTAAAACTAATCTCGAAGCTCATTCATTTAGCCAGGCAGCCAGATACATGAGCGTTGGCGCTTTTTTTTTTTTTAGTTTGCGCGCGTGTGAGTGTGAGAGAGAGAGAACGGAGTGTGTGTGTTCTAGTGGGATGCAGCGAGTGTGTAACAGGGCTGTCGTGTTCCAGGCTCCAACCGGTGTAGGGTTTCTTCATGTATACTGGTGATGAATGGCATTACTTAGGAACAGAAAAAAAAGAATGATAACGCGCGCATATTTCTTCCTACATACTGCACTCAGTGCAGCGTACTGACGTCTCTGGCAATTTTCTTAGCTGAATCAATGTTTGAAATTGTGTGATCCGTTAGGTCCGCTTTAGCATTTCCTTTACCATTTTTGCTGGCATAAATGTTATGTAAATGCTCCCAAAAATCTTATAGCAGACTGCAGGCACGTATCTAGAAATATGTTTCGGGGGGGGGGGGGGGGGGGGCGAATCAAGTGTCTCAAAATAATAATAATGTTTAAACAAAAATAATTATTACATTAAATTTATTAAAATAGTATTAATTAAAATATTCAAATTAATTAATATATTTTTATTACATGAATAGGCAAAAGCACGGTATAGGAATAGTGATATAACAGCACATATTCATTATCTAGCTTACGTGTAGTTAAGGACGGCAAAATTTGTAAATAAAAAACTCCCCTGGCAAGGGAATTAATGCCAAATAGATAGAGAATTGAATATTTATTGAATATAAAAAAGGATGTTAGATACAGTTGACGAAAAGTAAAGTCCCTGGTGATATTTTATGAATGGTACGTTGCAAGTAATAATAAATCTTAAATAAATCACCAACACAATATAAATCTTTCCTTCAAATAAGTTTCGAGGATACAAAATAACCCTCGACTAAAGAAAAAGTATATTTTCATTATTTAATTTTAGTTATTTCATTAATCCATTATATTAATTATTTTATTTTTGTACTTAGTTAATCTTTCTGGGGGTCCGGATCCCTTTGGACCCCCCTAAATACGTCCTTGAGCAGACAGTGCTTTACAAGGAAGAATTTCATGTAACATTTCCGCTAGCTTTTACGATTACAATGTATAATAGATACAGCACGAAAGGTACTCGAGTTACACCAGTTTCAATTGTGCACGGTGTTCGCAATTGAAACAACTAAAATTTTCTTCCATACGTGTAATACATACATTATAGAGTATACTTGTAAACAGCGCCATTGATTTGTATCTAATACCGTATTATATGAAGCGTTATTCCTATCGCTTGAATAGATATCTTCTTTTAAAAATGTGAAGTGATACATTGTTTACATCTCACTCGGCCGCGATTATATCTGCACTCGTGACCTAGAGGTCGCCTCTGATTGGATATGCTACGAAAAATGCCACGGAAATAGGACGAGTTCTATCCTTGAGAAATGCCATGAAATATGCCATGGTATCTACAATGCCATACAATTTTTCATTTTATAGGGTACTATTTTGGGCATTGGATAAGTGTTAAGGAAAATGCTATGGAAAAAGATTTAGTCTAAATCTGGTCTTTTGGACGTAAGCAAGCCTAGAACGTATTTTTATCTTTTTGCAGTTATTTTTTCCTTTTTCCATGCTGCATAAATTCCAGAAGTTCTTCATAGTTCTTGCTTTTTATTCATTTTATGTTCCATTTGTGGTTATTTGTGGTTCTTCAGGCAAATCGTGCTTATGAAGATGAATGATGACGAGATGAAACGGCAAACTACCAGTATTAGTAAGCTCCTTGGATCACTGTTGCCATATGAAGAGAAATTATAAAATATCTCGCTCGCACGCGTCATTGCAGACTTGTTTACTAGACTCGTTCGCTTCTTGTTCACTTGTTTGAAATTACAGATGTCGAAAATCAGCCACATTTTTTGGTAGTAGATCTTCTATTGGGTGAAAATATAAGTGTGAGAACTTTTTCAAACGCTGTGCGATTTATATGGTGAAAAACAAACGATTTTAACACGGGGGAAAATAATGTGTTCTTTTCATCATTCGTCGCGAGGAAAGATTCATGCCTTACTTCAATGTGTTCTTAGTTTTATCTACTGATCATATGAGGCGCTGCAGTCGAAGTGCAATTCGAAAGATTTCCGCTTCTAACCCAAGGCTTCAAGACTGAACTGCGAGACTTCTCGAAGTACGGTCTCGCACTTTTCGGACACGACCAAAGTGCTTCCATCAAAGGATGAGAAGATTTTGACCGAAGTACGCCAGCAGAGGCGATAGATGAGATGAATTATATATTCAAGCAGGTTATCTCAGGCAAGGGAACCCCATCTGATGTTTCCGTGGAGTCATGATTGTTCATCCTGTGTTCCTGCTGCAGTGACCAGGCTTTTGCCTCCCTCGTGTGCAAGTTTCCCAGAGTTTCCGAAACTTCAACGAAGTTCCAGAAGGTTCCCCTCTTTTTGTGCAGAAGCTGACCGCCGCTTTCCACGCCGACCTGAAACCACGGCAGTTTTCAGTTTCCAAGTTTCCCCTTTGCTCCCCTTTAGTCCCCCGAACAAGAAACCAATCCCGAAATCCTTTGCGCGAGCACCTGTGCGCGAAACATTCCTTCATCATCAGTCTTGGTTGCATCGGACCCCGTACTCACAAGATAATTTGTCTTGTCTGTACTCTAGGAATCCTCGTTCAAAATCTGTCGACATCCTTGGTAGAGTGGTTATCACAGCACGCTACGACGACAGGGATCACGGGTTTGAATCCCTGCCAGGATATGGGTGTTATTTGTGAGTGTTCCATCAATTTAATCCAATCATCACTCATTCTCATCGCCGTGATTATCCAAAAATGGCAGAAAGAGGACGCTAAATAACATTTAAAAAGTAAAAAAATGGTTTAACTTATACACCAGAGACGTTAAAGGGGGCCGGAACGCACTTGCGCCTCCGAAACTTCCACGCACCCCACCCCCACCCACACAAAATTGTCCGTTACTTACAGGAAAATTTACCTTAATATTGTAAAACTCCTCCAAATTATTTTTTTTTCGAAAACTTTTAAAACCTTTCACAATCGGTTTCACATTTCTAGTTATTGTACTTGTAGGGATGTACACTCTATAATTTATAATCTTATATAGCCATGTTTAGGGCCGAGGTGTAACGGGTGACACTTTCTGAACACACCCAACTGTTAACTTCCCTTCCATGTAGTACACCCTGGACTGCAATTTTCAGACTAGTGAGTCTCTGGCGTCTGGACTCATGGCCAGTACAATCCTCTGTGGGACTCATGTTGTGTCGTCTCCATGTGCTTAAGATTGTCCCTTCATTCATTTAATCATATCACCATTCATTTTCATTGTCGCTATTAGCCAAAAGTGGCAGAAAAGCGAAGTAAAACAAATAAAATGAATCCATCAATCAATCACCTTCTGATTCACTTTTCATTTCACGTTTCTTTATCCCTTGAGTGCCCTAATTCTTCTTTGACCATTCCTTATTAAGGCTAGTTTCTCCTGAGGTATATTCCCCCCTCCCTTTTGGATAATTCCCTTTTCCTTCCTTGTGTCTGTCGATTATTATAATTTGTTCAATTTATTCCTTTCTTATATTTTGTATGATTTAGTGAGTGTATTATTCTTGCTAATGATTCTTCATTTTTTTTACATCCTAACATGTTTTGCTTCATCGAGCTATAATATATTTTAGCTTGTAATTGTTATGACCCCGTATATCTTCCTTGTTTTATGCACAGATAGACTAATCTGGACTTTATTCATTGATTTGGTTTCTTTCACTTCGCTTTTCTGCCACGTTTGACTAATCGCGAAGATAAGGATGAATGATGAAATTGAAGAAGGGGCACTCACAAAGAATCCCCAGGCCGGTATTCGAATCCGAGACCCCTGGCTAAACGGGCCTACTGTTTCACGTGGGATCCGAACCACTATGCGCCTCCACCTGGTTTAGAACCCAGAACCTCTTAATCACAAACGACGACGCTACCACTACGCCATCGGGTTCACTTCTTCCTTGCTTTCATTTCCTATGCAACGACAATATCTTTATCATCCATAACTTGTTTCAGAGAATGTTTGTGTAATTACACGTGTAAGTTAACCGGACATTAGAAGTTTAACATAAACGTCAGGTAAACAAGAGAACTGGCGGAGCCTCACAAGGTAAGGTACATTAAAGAAGAAATATAGCCCGTCTGTCTTTCAGCGTTATTTATGGACATCTACGCGAAAAGAAGAGATCGTTCTCTTTATGTTCAGCATGATTTGCGGGAAGCTTTCGTTTAATAACTCAAGGAAATTATTCCGACGCGACAGAAATACTTCGAGAGTGCATCTGGACATTCTCCGCCGTAAGACAATTTCACCCTCTTTTTTACAGACCACATTTTTCATTCCGTGGGAAGAGACTTTTTGATGCTCTGAGGGAAGATTGGGGAAGGTGTCGGCTTCGAGGGGGTTGAAGGAGAGTGATGGCTGCGGATATGAATCTACCCTGTTTCTGATGTCGACGCTTATTCCCCAAAATTAATGCCGCCAGCGGGCTTTTGGTCGTTTCCGTAGTGTTTCGACGCGACAGCTGGGGAGGTCTTTATATTTTCTGGGATACGTGGAGTTAGCGAACACGTTTAAGATAGACTGGGCAGTTAGGTGGTGCTATCGAACACGTTTGTGGTAGTCAGGGCAGATAGGTGGTGCTATCGAACACGTTTGAGGCAGTCAGAGCAGTTAGGTGGTGCTATCGAACACGTTTGGGGTAGTTAGAGCAGTTTGGTGGTGCTATCGAACACGTTTGGGGTAGTTAGATCAGTTTGGTGGTGCTATCAAACACGTTTGGGGTAGTTAGAGCAGTTTGGTGGTGCTATCGAACACGTTTGAGGCAGTCGGAGCAGTTAGGTGGTGCTATCGAACACGTTTGGGGTAGTTAGAGCAGTTTGGTGGTGCTATCGAACACGTTTGGGGTAGTTAGAGCAGTTTGGTGGTGCTATCAAACACGTTTGGGGTAGTTAGAGCAGTTTGGTGGTGCTATCGAACACGTTTGAGGCAGTCAGAGCAGTTAGGTGGTGCTATCGAACACGTTTGGGGTAGTTAGAGCAGTTTGGTGGTGCTATCGAACACGTTTGAGGCAGTCAGAGCAGTTAGGTGGTGCTATCGAACACGTTTGGGGTAGTTAGAGCAGTTTGGTGGTGCTATCGAACACGTTTGGGGTAGTTAGAGCAGTTTGGTGGTGCTATCGAACACGTTTGTGGTAGTCAGGACAGATAGGTGGGGCTATCGAACACGTTTGGAGTAGTCAGGGCAGACAGGTGGTGCTATCGAACACGTTTGGGGTAGTCAGGGCAGACAGGTGGTGCTATCGAACACGTTTGGAGTAGTCAGGGCAGACAGGTGGTGCTATCGAACACGTTTGGGGTAGTTAGAGCAGTTAGGTGGTGCTATCGCATTTTACATACCTTGAACAGGAAAATGTCAACGAATTATATAACTGACAATGATTTTGCATAAGTTTTACAATACATATTTTTACATAATTGCCAGGATATTACAAAATACCGAAATATGTTCCGTTATGTAAAGTAAATGAGCAACCCTACTTTAATAATAATAATAATAATAATAATAATAATAATAATACATAATAATACAAATGTAATTTCTTACACATGTTTCTCATTGAAAAGTGACATTCTGGAAAAATACTGACTCCGTCATGTATGAATTTATAGAATTTCCTATAAGCATTGAAAAATCTCTCAATGGATGAGGCTTTACAATCCAGAAAATCTGATGTAAATACCTTTTACGGATTTTATGTTACAAGTCATCAAAATATGGGTAGCGCGACTTATGAAACACACTGTAGATACTAGCACATTACCTACTTACTCCTCAAGTCACTAGAACAGAATGTTACTGGTGCTATCGTCAGGAGGTTGGCAACACTTGAACCGTGCCCATTTGCAGCTAGTTTCAAAGAACAGAGGGCATTCTGTTTTCTACCACTTAGTCTTCGTCGTCAAATTTCGCTTTTTTTCATCTCCAGAAACTACCCACCCATCCCATCGCAACTGAACCTGTCTGTCTTCTAACCCGCTCTTTATTCGCTCCATCTCTCTCCCTCTCCTCCGAAAAAAAGGAAAAAAAGAAACTCAAACTACAGAGGTGTTGATGTGTTGCAGATCTCAAATGATGCCGAAGATTAAGCGCTCCTTGCATCGAACCTGACACCGCCTAGTTATCACGGGAAAGGGCAAGAACACGCGGTCAGATCGGCTCTATATTTCCTAAACAAGTCCCAGAAAAGGAATGCCATTTCAAGTGCAAGGCAGATTCTTACTCCTTGTACTGCCACTATTGTCCATTTTTATAGATGCCTACATATTATTCTAAACAGCTCAGTTTCATAAAAGTTATTTTGAAACACATGGAAATGTTCACACCGAAGACGCTCAGCAGTGTGAACACTTTTATTTGCTTCTATATGTTTTAAAAATAAATAGTTTCTACTTTTCTTCTGTGACGTTGTTTATGCACACGTCTTAAGATAACCCCAGGACTATAAACAAAAATATTTACTGTTTTTGTTCATTGACATTATGCTGTATGCTAAAGGCATTGTATAATTTATGCGGTGTTTGGTTAACTAATTATGTTCAATCTTCCACCACACTCGAGTGACTATATTTTTATTTTCGAACACGAATGTGTGTATTAAGATGAGCAATTTTCTATTCTAATTTTCTTTATTTAGCGGCGCTTTTCTGCTAATTGCGATGATGAAGATGATTGATGATAGGATGAAATTCATCAAGGGACACTCACAAAGAACACGCATGCTCAGGTCGGGATTCGAACCCGATACCTCTGGCGTCGCAGCGCGTAGTGATAACCACTCCTGAAAGTTTAATTAATTCTTACACACAGATTTCGTCCTTCCTACTGTTCTTTATGTTATTTTTCTCCTATAAGTTCAACTACTCGTTAATCCGGGGTATTTTTATGTTCAACTGCTCGTTAATCCGGGGTATTTTTTATGTTCAACTGCTCGTTAATCCGGGGTATTTTTTTATGTTCAACTGCTCGTTCATCCGGGGTATTTTTATGTTCAACTGCTCCTTCATCCGGGGTATTTTTTATGTTCAACTGCTCGTTCATCCGGGGTATTTTTTATGTTCAACTGCTCCTTCATCCGGGGTATTTTTTATGTTCAACTGCTCGTTCATCCGGGGTATTTTTTATGTTCAACTGCTCGTTCATCCGGGGTATTTTTTATGTTCAACCGCTCGTTCATCCGGGGTATTTTTTATGTTCAACTGCTCGTTCATCCGTTCATCCGGGGTATTTTTATGTTCAACTGCTCGTTCATCCGTTCATCCGGGGTATTTTTTATGTTCAACTGCTCGTTCATCCGGGGTATATTTTATGTTCAACTACTCGCTCATCCGGGCTATATTTTATGTTCAACTACTCGCCCATCCGGGTTATTTTTTATGTACATTTGGTTGTTCATCCGGGTTATTTTTTATGTTCAACTGTTCGTTCATCCGGATTATTGATCAATTGTACGTTCATCAAGTTCTTGAGCGTTTAACCGATCAGAAAAATTGCCGCCATTTATTCGTCTACTGTTTATTTACGACGTTGTGCAACGTCAGGTGAGATGCTTGCTAAGATATGGCGAGAGACGTTTCCAAAGAAACCAATTCCAGCAGAACCTTTAATAGAAACAAAACTGAGTTGACCAATTGAGTCAATTGTTGCTCCGACGTGGCAACAGCGCGAACTTCTGCCACCCGCCTAATTTCATGGCCGTGCTTTTAGTCTTGACTGAAACCCAAAGAGAGTTTATGTGGGTTATGAGTTCTAAGTCATCTTTATGCATAGATAGACTAATCGGGACTGAACCTCGCTGGCGGACGGTGTTACCACTACACCATCGAGGTGGACTCAAACGAGTGTATTAAATCATAATCTAAATGGAATGGAGTCGTGACACGCTTTCATTTATGCAATTGGTTCGTAAAGGGGGCAGGGGGTGGAGGACACGTCCCCCACCTGTCATACCTCTGACACGCACAGCGGCCCTTAACATGCTAAAATCAAATTTCAGAGGGGTACAAGCAGACCAGAGCAGAGTGTGTTCACTTCCGAGAGGAGACATGACTCCGATCCTCAACCGAACAAGTCGAGACATGCATCACTCCGCAGCCATGGGAAAGCAGTCTTATATGACGCAAGGATGTGTCCGTCTGTCTGTCCATTACCTTCCCAGCGAGCGTGACAGGTGAGAGGTATTCTGTGGGCCGGCATTAAACTTTCATGGCCTGAATTGTCGGTTGCTGGCCATTAAGGTGAATTAACCACCCGACGAGACCCTGTGTTGTGGTCTTCCCTCGGCCCGTTCTGTTTTGCGGACATCTTGAAATTTACAGAGCCATTATCACACAAGATATCATATTAATGATCAAACATTAATAAGTGTGCAGTATGTGCTTCGCTGAGGGAAAGGATGCGGCATCACTTTTAGGAACAGCACTTTGCCTTTCATCCGTGGCTACCTATTTCGAGAGAACATTCAGGTTCCTTCAATGAAGTAATCAAGGAGGTGCAGGGGTCCGCCCCCCCCCGAAAGTCTAAGCAAGTCCGAAATTAAATAAGAAAAATACAGTTGTTCCTATACAAATGTTAGTGATCTTAACTATACATAAGCCAGATAAAGAATGCATGCCTTTTTATCTGTTCATGCAATATCGTAATAACAATAATAATAGTCTACATTTACCTATTTAAATATTATTATTTAATATTGAGGGTGGCCGCGGTGGCTCAGTCGGTAACGCGTCTGACTACCATGCTAAAGGTCCCGAGCTCGATCCCCTGCCGGTTCAAATCCGGGAACTTTTCTAACGTTGGAAGAAACCCTGGAGGGTAAAGGCGGTCAGGGGCGTGATGCTGATCACATCACCCCCACTCACTACCGGATCAAGAAAGTGTGGGGCGTTACCCTCATGGCGTGGTGTTAAGCACAGGGGAACACTTTATCTTTTTATCTTTTTTATTTTAATATTGTTAATCTATTGACTAAAATATTATCATTGTTATTATTTATTATTATTCAATTATTATTATGATTAGTGCATGTAATAATAATAATGCTTCGGAACCCACAGAAATATAGTTATACGTGCCGGTGTTCCTTATAGTCCAAGTGTTTTAGGCAAGAAAACGATACAGATCTCCAAATATGGTGAATGTGGTGAAGACACATTGCACAATAGTGCGAAATCCACATTAAACTGTAGGTCCATTCCCGATTAGCAGTCTATTTGAGCACAAAGTGACATAAATGAACTCTGGCAAATGGAAGGATTCAGAATGGCAGCAAATGTAACCTGCCCTTTGAGTTTGTCTTTTTCAGTCCATTTTATGCACAGATGTGTGATAAAATCATTGCTGTTAGAGGAACTTTGAACGAACATGACCTAGAAGAAAAATCATCTCTGAATAGGGATGTTATCGATCTTGTAAAATCGAGACAAGACCTGTTAGAATCGAGACAGCGAATTGCCCTTCGAGACCGAGACAAGAATGAGACATAAAGTGTGTTTTTTATTGTCAATGTGTATTATGGAAAGAGAAAAAGATAAAACAAGTTGTTTGAACGGTAATATTAATGTTTGTCCTATAACACTTGGAGTTTGGTGCACAAAACATCAAAAAAGATAACTCGTCCTGCAAAGTATTTTTATGCAAATTATTTTTAGATTTTAACTTTTTAAATTTGAGAATTGTGTAATATATTTGACGAATAAGAACCTAATTCAGACAGTTGTCGGGGATCTACACCACATTGGGATAGGTGTTAAAATGTTTCAAACACCAGTGTTACATTAGCATGCTATCAAAGTGAAAGATAGAAGAGCTGGCAAGAAGTGAAAAGAACAGCTTCTGCCATCTGTCGTCGAGTTATGTAGATCCGACAGGCAGGAAACTTTTCTTCACCATATCCTTACTTGTTTCATGAAAATTGTTACTAAATACGTACATGGGCGTAAATTGGAAACTAATTCTGGAGGACCAGAACCGAACTTCGGGTTTAACTTAAGGGTGCATGCTCGAGAAGTCTCCCGAAAGTTCAGGATTTGTTGCTAAGTAACTGGCATTTTGCGAATTCACAAATATTACTTTTTTATTACTTTTTCCGCAGGTCCAAAGAGGTTATAAAAGAAGTATCGTTAACTTGTAAATGTAAATAAACCTGAACGTTTTGAGGAAGCAAGTGCCCCCTTCCCCCCGCCAAGTTACGCCTATGACTAAATATCAGGGATGGTACCTGAATGAGTTCTGGCACACGATCTCGTCCTGTTTATCTCAATCCGCTTCGCTGTCAAACTGAAAGATACGACATTGTCTCGCTTTAATCTCGAAAACTTGTAACGATAGATGCCAAAAACGAATCGCGCACAGCCTATTTATAATGCGATTGTGATTTTCTTTCAAAGGCGTATATAGAGAGGGGATCCAGGAAGTCTGGTGCTCTCCCTTTCGAGAGATTTGACGAGTAATAAAATTAAATAATAATATTATACATAAAATAAACTCAAGGACTTCACTTAATGTAGTGAATACAACATAGTTTGTATTGCGATTACGTGGTATCAGTATTGTGTCGAGTATGTTCACATTCAGTGTGCGAATTAACGGGGTGCATGGCGGGATGGCAATAGAAAAGTACTTTTATCCCTTCCAGGAATATTTTTTTACCTTCTTAACCACGTAACAAACACAATTAAAAATCATTCTTGTCCATTAATGGCTCAGTCATCAAAGACTTCCCTATCAAAAAGTATGCAGCCTTGTTGATTAAAGAAGGACGGCATTCTGCAACTGACACCTCACCGATCTGTTTTCAACTTAAGTTTTCATGATATAGTGCTGTTATCTTACATGTACTAAAGTGCTCACAGGAAACTTAGAAAACTAAATGCATCATATCGATTGATGCACCAGAATGCATCGATTGATGCACTAAAGTGTGTTTTATGGCTTCTTCAAAGAATCCCATTCACATTTGATGCACTTGGGTGCATTTTTGTATGTCGTGAAAGAAACACCAAAGGGCATCATTTGATTCAAGTGAGGATTTATTACAGTCGAGATGCACTTCAATGCATCAGTTGATGTTCCTTGATGCACCTTCCTGCATCCTTTTGGATGATGCATTCTGGTGCATCAAAACGCATCGACTGATGCATTGAAGTGCATCTCGACTGTAATCACTTGAATCAAATGATGCACTTTGTTGTTTCTTTCACGACATATAAAAATGCACCCAAAAGCATCAAATGTGAATGGGATTCTTTGAAGAAGCCGTAAAACACACTTTAGTGCATCAATCGATATGATGCATTTAGTTCTCCGAGTGTAGTAGGTAGGTTATATGGACGTTAAGTTTGAACCTGGTAATGGAAAATTTGGTCAAGTTTTCGATGTTACTAGTTGGATGTAGCTATTTTTGAGTATGAGTTTGGGTTTTCTTAGAATGTAAATATACAAAGTATTTCTAAATTACGTGTAAATGTTATCATAAAATTTACTGACCTAGTTTGAAACACTGTTTTAAGGTACCGGTACTTAGAACCTCAAGGCAATAGTTTAATCTACTGACTAATATCATATACAAATTTGCACACCCAAAAGAACCCGCCCCCAAAATGAAATCACAAATAGCTACGCCACTGAGTTCACATCCTCCCCAAAGCAAGAAGCTTAATTCGCACAGTGTTCCCATTGCTATCGCGCATAACTGGAAGCATTTTTATGCCCACCCTGTATATATTATTGGCTTTGGACCTCGCCCACTTGCAAAAACCATACACGCAATGTACGGATGGATCCGTTTCACTATGTAATGGATTTCTGGAAGCCCAAGACTGAAGCACCCAACAAACGCAACACGAGTAGCCATCTAAGTGGGTGTGGGTGGGGGGTGGGAAGGGGGCGTTCGGCCAAAGAAAAGTCCGGGGACCATAAAACAAGCCACCCCTCTGACTCCTTGCCTCAGCATAGTAACCTAATAGCCAGTCTCCAGTCGCTGCCGGAGGCAAAATCATTTATCATGGATCCCAGCCCCTCATTAATTCAGGATCTGACGTCCAATTTACCCGATTAAATCGCGCCCTGGCGGGGGAAAAACGAACCACACTGACTGCCCGTTCGCTGGCCGACGACGAGGTCGCGTCTTTCTCGCTTTCACCTTCCTGTCGCTCTCCGACCACCAACAATTGTCGCTCAACAATTCTTACTGATTGCTTGTTTCAACGAATCTAAGGCGAAGAACACATTCTAGATTTCGTTACGACACCGAAAGTCACAAGTATGCAGTTCCGCGCCCAGGATTTTCCAAAGGGTGGGTTACGTATACTTGTTTTAGTAGCCAGTCCGTTTGTCACCATTGCCAACCTTCGTGACGGAGTAGTTAGCACAGCGCATTACGAATCCCAGACTGGGCATCGTGATTAGTCAATATCGAACGTGTTACCCCTTGATTGCAAGGCAACGACGTTATTACTACATCATCGGGGAGGCCTGAAAGTATTACTGTTAACGAACACATGTGTTTACAAATGACATCAAAATAACACAAATTTCTTAGCTTAAATTGAAATATATTTATTATACTGGGTGGCGCGGAGCCGACTGACACATTTTAAATGGTCATATATATAATATATGCAAACAGGGAAAAATTAGCGAAACCGTCTATAAATACGGACAAGTATGCTATTTATTACTTGCAGATTACTAGCTTATTTCTTGAAAACTACATCAGTAAGATGGCCACCGTTTACATTAATGCATTGCAAGCGTGTCTGGAAGTTGTCGTACAGGCGCCTCCGTAGGTCCTCAACAATAGCCGCAACTTCGTCAACAATAGCTTGTTTGAATTCTTGAATAGTCTAGATAGTCATGATACGCCTTAGGAATACACGGTCTTTCAAGAACCTCCACTTGTACGTACAGTCATGGAAAATAGTTCTTGGGCCACAAGACCTACGATATCGTAACATCTTAAAGCCTGTTGTCTATGCAACCCAAATAACAAAATTGTCGCTTGGGTTTGCCTGGCGGACCTGGATTCTCGGGAATGATTGAGTATTGACAGCAGCGTGAGTCATACCCCCAGGCCCAGCCATAACAAACGACAGCTGGGTGCCGTGAGACCACCAGAAAATGTTTCAGAAATTGGTTTCTTAACAACAGCTATTCGTAAGAAAATGTTCTCTTTACTGATATTAGAGTCATTGTCAAGAAAGTTAACTGAAATGGTGGTTTTCGTCGAATCATCATCGCGCAACACACATGCTGTCAACCCAGAAGTCCTTGAAAAAGATTGGAGTGAAAAACAACTACTTGACAAATGATAAGACGAATCTATATTCATTAGTCCCAACTTAGAATTTTGTGTAAGACATAGATCATCATGTCCTATCATCCATTTCATAACTTCATTAATCATCCTCACCGCCTTTTGTTGACGCCAAGTGCTAGAAAAGCAATATAAAATAAGCAAAATTAAGAAATTAATAAATGACATTTTCAGCGATTTCACGCAGCGACTCAGTTGCATGTAGATAAAGTTTCGTTAATTGGGAACCAAGGGCCCCCTCGTTGTGCTTCATTGTCATTTTCCCTCCACTTTGCCTGCCGCGATTAACCTGATGTTGATTAATGCACAATTCACAAAGTGCACCAAAGCGGCGCATATTTTGAATAGGTAAACTATGTGATATTATGCTAATTTAGAATTTAGTAATAAAAAGTGAATTTTGGGGGATTCAGTTAAGTGGCTGCACATCCATTACGTAATCGCGATATCATCAAATTGTACGAAGCGGGTCTACACCTACGTAAAGTATCAGTCTCCGTCATAGGCGTGCTCAGACCCTCTGATTAGGGGGAAGGGGGGATAGCCTTGATCATAGTTCAGGCCGGAAAAGAATAACGTAATTTCATCTCACTTGTTTAAATTTTATTGCATTGATAGGTGTGTTTATATATACACCCCTCCCCCCGCCCCTCACACACATATAAATACATACATACATATATATATATATATATATATACAACACACACACACACACACACACACATATATATATACATATATACCAACAGTAAAAATCATATAAATTGTCTCTCAAATCTGCGCGTTCCTTTTCCTCCAAACAATTGTTCATGCACTTAAGAGAAAACCTTTTAGAAGCAGTACTTCTCTCCTCGGTAATTTAAAATGCATTACAGAAAACAAATTGTGAGCGAAGCGACCAATAAATTTTCAGATCCAATTTTTTTCAAAATGAAAACAATGTTGATTTAATATGGGGAAAAAAATTCATGGAGCGCCATATTATTCTCTTTTACAATTTTTTTCATTTAGAACGTTTGGTGTCCAGGGTTAACTCCCGTTGACCCCTAGCTACGGCTCTGAACTTGACTAGACTGCAAGAAAAGCAGACATTGCGAGCGAAGCGAGCAAGAACATTTTACAAAAGGTATTTATATTTGTATAAAATTTGAAATCAAGGGAGCAATTGCAGCTCTGTCCCTCCCCCCCCCCCCCCCGCAGGTGCTCTTGGCAGTCTGGAATAAATAATGCAAGAAAGACGTGAAAACAAAATCCATCTTGAGTATCCTTTTGTCGTGCCACTCTTAGATTCTGCTACTCTTCCTTTCCTTTACTTCCATGTTTGCCCCCTAACATTGATTTCCGTTCAAGGTTGTGAGGGGGTGCGGTTTCGCCACTGCACCCCTTCCCCCGTAGTTGCTTTGAACTTTCATCGGCTTGAAAATACTTAATTTTCTTTAAGAGTATAATATAGTTTAATAACGGCGATAGGGTTCATCTATCTTAAATTTCTAGGTGAAAATATAATAATATAGGGGCATAGATGTCTGGAAGGGGGGCAAGGATTGCCACATCTTCCCCTTAGAAAACGAATGTCAACCAAAAAGTACGTTTTCACATGTATAATTTGATTTCAGTCATAATAATTTATATTAATGATTATAATGAGGATGCAGGAATGCGATAATGCAACACTATTTTCGGGATAATATGCCCCATGGAAAAATACCTTGCTTGTCTCTTCGTGGAAAAAATCTGCAGACGTCCATGATTAGGGGGGCATTTGCCCTCCCCCTGGTCCCCTGGACGCACGCCTATGATCCCCGTGATGGAATATGTAGCTAAAAGCCAGGGCTTTAAGATCAAATTTGTTTTGTTATTGTTTTTATTAGTAATTACCTCAGTTTTCTTCCTCTGAAGTTAAATTATTCATGACGACGATTTATGATTACATTAAAGACATGAATGAACATACACAATGAACCCATTTCGGTCGGAACTCGAACTCGGAACCATGTTCGGCAAGAAATAAAAATATCCATAAGGCATGAGTGTTTCATTGGAGATGTTCCTCTACTTCCGTCATTTTATCACTAATATATTTCTTTAATATACAATAATAAGTCACAACTACCTAAAAATAAATATTATTTTGCATTTTCACATGCATATGTTTTTTTACGGTTAGAGTGTGAACTGGCACCTGTTTATTTAGATTGTTCTTTATGTTTCGTGTGTAGTTAAACATAGGAAATATGCTTGAGGAACGATTAGGGCTATAAGAATTCCGTCCGTGACAGAGTGGTTAGCACAGTGCGCTACGATGTCTGATATCCTGGGTTCGAATCCCGTCGTGCGTATGGGTGTTCTTTGTGAGTGCCCCTTCATCAATTTCATCATATCACTCATCCTCGTCGTCGCGATTAGCAAGAGGTGAAAGAAAAACGACGCTAAATAAGAAAATAAAAAGACTTATAAGAATCATTCTTATTTCCGGACGTGTTCTACATTTTATAGTTATGTCTGGCCTCCGGAAGGAATTTGAAAGAAATCTCAAATGTATTTTGGGCATCACGTAACTTCAAATTAGATGGAGAAACAGAAAATCTGAGGAGAGTCTGAGATAAAGTGGTTCCTTGGAGAATTATGCTTAAATCAAAGAGTGTGCATGGTTGCTACTGGATGTTCGGAAAAGCAATTACAATCCCAGCTCAGAAATTACTTCACGATTTTCTAGATCCGGAAAGGTCCGGATATATGTATAAAAGTGCTTAGTTTGTGAAGTTTTATCGATATAAGTGTCGGTAATTTGTTCGAAGTAACAAGTAATTTTTCTCCTTATTGGAGAAATAAGGCACACAATTCTGTTTTTTCCCAGTGTATAGTAGTTTTTTACATATTAATAAACAAGAACTTCCAGACTTTGTTTACGAAATTGTGAATTTTTTCCTTCCCGAATTCATGGATTGTTTTCACTTCCTGGCCCCATATCGACGTAAAACGTTATGTCTTACATACACAAGTTGAAATCACATACAGCCGTGCTATTAATTAGCAGTTGAGGAATTTTGAACTCAACCGTTCACTTCAACATTAATTTTTCAGCTGAAAATGTGTCATATTCTCGTTATATGCTAAGATGTCCTAGTAACCTATTACATTTACTGCCCTATGTGTGATGAGAACTGTTTTTACTCAATTTCTGATATAATTTATTCCAGCATTTTCTTCAATTTCTATTACCTTGTTATTACCTCCAATGATTACACAACTTTTCCTTCGTGCTCGACCTTTGGGTTCAGAAATGATTACAACACCCCCATCTCCCGCCTGTAAATAGCAGGCAACAACACTCTGGAAGACCATAATGTATACAACTTGTTTACTACATATTTTACGAAAATATTAGAATGTTAGCTTGACGTAACTGTGGATTGGAACGAATGAAATAAAATACCTGTTTTATACGCACACTGGAACGAGCGCAGGCCAGCTGTGAGTCACTCTGGCAGTGAAGGTCACTGATCGAAGTAGTTAGTGCTTGCTTGCTACAAGCAGGCGCCTTATCTTTACTCAAGGAAACACGGAAATCTTAGTTACTTTTTTTCGCCAGACTAATGGTGAACATTTACAGGAACGTAAGGAGTAGTATCGTATTCTATTGGAATTAGATTTCGTGGTGTTTGAAAGATATCATAACAATATGTAAATCTCTTTTGTAACCTACACTGAACTTATTTTAAAGTTTCATTGACATGTAAAAGCGGAAATTTCGAGATCCTTCTTCCTTACGATTTCTAAACAACCGAAGAGCGTGGTGAACGTGAAACTACTTATTGTTCGCCACAATGGTATGTATTATACAAATGGTCTCTAATCAAAAACCCTATTACATCACAGGAAGTGATATTTAAAACAATTCTACCACGTATCCAACGTAACCAATATTCAGATTGATTCCAAGCTTCTGTTTGGGTTATTTTGTGTCGCATTTTTACCTCTTGCGATAATCGCGACGATGAAGATGATGGGTAATGATACGAATGCAATGCTACATCTATGTCTCAACAGGTTTCAAAAATGGATCCTCTGGCTTTGTAGAGAGTTACGGTGATTTTGATTTTTATTTTCATTTTCATTTGGTATTTTAAGTCCACTTTATGCACACAAAGGCTAATCGAGACTGCATCTACAGTTTAAATTGGGATCCTAACCACTGTGTCTGCACCGGTTATCGAACTGGGGACTCCTTGATTACAAGGCGACTCCTTTACTACAGCGCCATCGGGAAGGATGAGAGAGAGATAGAGATAGAGAGAGAGAGAGAGAGAGAGAGAGAGAGAGAGAGAGTTACGGTGACTACGATAATGAAGAATTGAAAGTAGCAGAACGACTAAGCTATTCTTTTGTCAATATTGGGATTGTTAATGAATGTTATGAATGTCAGTTCAAATTGAAAAAAAATAAACTAAAAAATTTCCAGAGTGCCGTTACAAATCATTAATTTTTCTCTTTCCACACATTACTTTGCTACTATGTTATGTAGATATTTGCATGCTAAGACGTAGAAAGTGCTTCATTTTCAGTGTGTGGAATTGGGATTTATTTCTGAGAATGGAGTGGGTAGTGGGAAAAGGATCACCTCACATGTTTGGATTATACCCCCTTCCCCTACACACACGCACACAAAATATATCGGCTGTTGTTCTTATAAGGAAATATAACATGTATGAATTGTGTCAAGAAATATTGGAGCCTATTCACATCCCTACGGAATTTGGAAGAAAGCTCACGTAGAGATTGGGAAGTTTTGTTACGACAAAATTGGTATGTATAGTAAATTAAAAAGCAAAGTGCTACCTTGTGCTTTGCACCAAGCCATGAAGGCGTATAGAGGGTGTGGAGTTAGTGGAGTTGGGCCCCACGCTTTCTTCATCAGGCCGAAGGTGGGAATGATGTGATCAGCACCATGCCCCTGGCCGCCTTACCCCCCCAGAGTTTCCTCCAGGTACCCACTTTATACGACGCTGGGTGGGCACCGAAGCAGCTTGAACAGGTGGACAAAATCCCGATTATCCCCATCGGGGATCGAACCCAGATCTCTCGCATGGTAATAAAACGCCCTAACGACTGTGCTACTGCGGCACATACAGTAATTAAGGTAAGAATTGTTTTAGCGTTTCGTTCAACGTTTTTAGGGGAATCATTTTCGGAGATATAACATGTAGCTCTTGGTTCTGCGACCTGGCTTGAGAAAAGGCGATTTTCTGACGAAAAACATTCCACCTGACAAGTCACGTGACTTTCCTACATTTCCTGTGCCTGTTGGCTTTTGCATGAAAGACGAGTTGCTCTTGAGACAGACAGAATCACCCGATCACCTAATGGTGCAATGTGTGTTGCCTAACCTTCCGGCATTATTTACTGCCATTAAAGTCTTATGGGGAAGAACTTTTTTCCACCACTGTACACTAAGCGATGTCGCCAAAACGAGAGGTAACGGTTTCCAACACAGGTAATACATTGTTGTACGTTCAAACGCACCATTGCGACTGACTATATGAAATGGCGTCCTCTCCTCTACCGTTCCCCTTCCCGCCAACCACGACAAGATATCGCGCCGGCGTAATATTCAAATTTGAAATGTGTCAGTCGGCTCCGCGGCACCCTGTATTAGGAAGCAGTAACTTCAATTAATTCTTGTCTACACAAATCCAACTCTTTTAAAAAACAAATAGCCACGCTTATGTAATCAGACGTAAAGTTTTGGCGCTACTCAACGGAGACCCCCGGGATTGGTGTCCCCGAGGGAAGCACCCCGTGCAGTCGCCCAGCCCTAGTATTCGTACATCAGCTTTCATCTGACACGTCCTTTCCCCTTGGACTAATTATTGTTGTTAATTTCCTTTCTCGTTGTACAAATGTTTATTGTCCTTCACAGCTCTAGAAATCTTTATTGTTATTCTTAATCTCTGTAATTTCGTATGCGATTTTTGTGTAATTAAATATTAGGCTTATTACTGATGATGCCACAGAATAGTGGTTTGAGTTGTGGCTTTCAGTTTTTGCTGGTGCGGAAAACTAGTTGTCAAGCTGAATTGTAAGAAGATGATATTTCTTTGAAATTACAATGAAATTACGCATTCAAGTATTTTTACTCGTAAGAAGTAAAATATACTTCTTTTTGTCAGTAAAAACTTTGTATTTGATTTCTTAAACAACAAACGAGAAATTTTTAAACATACACTGAGAGGCATCAAGTGAATGCTGCGAGTTATCATGTGAACATTTTCTTGTGTTTCAGCCGGCCCTCCGTGGCGGAGTGGTTAGCACATCGCTCCACGACACCAGGAGTCCCGGGTTCGAATCCCGGCCTGGGCATGGATGTTTGTGAGTGTCAATTCATCAATTTCATCATGTCACCACTCATCCCCATCTTCGCAAATTAGCCAAAAGTGGCACAAAAAGCGAGTAAAATAAGGCGAGTCAATCAAATCTTGTGTTTCAGTTAAATAATGTTCTTTAGCTAAAAGAACGTGTCATCGCATCTCTCTAGCTATTTTCACCCTTGAGTTTCCGATAAATCAAGCGATAGCAATAAGTGTTATCTATGTGATATTACTAGTTCTTGAGATATTTAAAAGAAAGGCCCTCGCAATGAAGGGTACATCTGTTTCAGGTTGTCATTAGTACTCTCCAATCACAAACTAGTAATCCAGATTGGGCCGATCCGGGTATCGGTTTCAGACAGAAGGGTAGGTAGGGGCGTCATTCCTGAGGGTTGATTGGTATTAAAACAACGGTAAAATCAAATTTCGTTCAATGGCCAGTCGTAAAAGTTAGCGATGTCTGGGAAACTGAGGGGAGACGTCCCCCGCCCGTAAAGAAAGCATTCCTCTTGCAGAATGTTAATCTTTGAGTCTTCCAAAGCTTATTTTTCATAGATAACAGAACTTTTTTGCTTATGCCATGTCCTTGTACAGTGGACGGACAAAAATAATAGTATGCTATTACTTGTTCGCCAATACGCAGATGATATACACGGATTTTATTCCTTAAAACAGGATAGGGTATCGAAGAAAAAAAAAGAGTGAAAATAGCTGTGCATAATTTGCCTACTCTTATCTTATCCTCAAATTGTATTGTACACCCAACCTCAAAGATAATAGTAGGCAAATACATTATTTATGTTTGTTTGTTGGATAAATGTTGAGTAATCGAGGAGAATAATAAGATGTTGAATTGAATCCTGTTTAAAAAAAAATACTACTAACTGTACAGTTTTGCTAAGTTGACTTGAAATGACACATAGCTATATTTCACACACAACCTATAAGTTGTCATAAAGACACTCACGAGAATTTTGTTTCATGTGGCCTCCCCGATGGCGCAGTGGTAACGTTGTCGCTTTATAATCAAAGGAACCCGGGTTTGATAACCGGTGGAGACACATAGTGGTTCGGATCCACTTTAAACTGTAGGTCCAGTCGCAATTAGCCTTACTGTGCATAAAGAGGACTTAAAACACCAACTCAATCAATCAATTTTGTTTCATGCATTTGCATTTGCTTTCTTGCATCTGTATTTATTTCTTCTTTGTGTATTTGTTCCCTTATCTGTGAGGATTAATTCTTTCTTGAATATATTCCTTCGATTTATTCTTATTTCTTCCTTACTTTGTGTATATCGTTTGCATATGTGTGTGTGTGTGCGTGTGGCTTCGATTACGCGCCACTGCCTCAAGGAAGGTATGTTCCAATCCTCGTTTGGATGTGTGTTTACTCCATCAACTTCATAGATTCACTACTCATTCTCAGCGCCGCCATTAACCTGCCGAGGCAGAAAAAGCGACGCAAAATAATATATGAATTGAAGAAATACCTAATTTGCATGTGCAAATTTTTTGGGGTGTTTTATTTTATATTTGAAACTTTAGTCTTTTGTGTTCATTTTCTTCATTTTTGCATGTGGGGCATTCCATGTGAAAATGCCAGTGGACCTCAATTTTGAAAATTAAATGAAATGCTGTAACTTTATCCTGTCTTGTGAGTGAACAATCTAAAATTCTCATTTGCATAAAAATTCAAGTATTATACATAATTTAGTTGGAAGGTAGTAGATATTTTACATATTATTCGCTTATTTTAACGTTTTGATTTACTTGTGCTTTGTATTGTGTCCCACCAGCGACACCAAAAAACAATAAATTTCTTCTTTAACTGTTACATTTCTCCCTCAACTCCACTAGAATTTCTCTCTTTGCCTTAAATAATTTATTTTCCATTTGACAATTCACAGAAATTAAAATAAATTTCTTACTAAGTGAGGAGGCAGTGTTTCGTCTGTTCCACCCGTGTCACAAAATTGTTCAATTACAGCTACAAATCTGGGAAACTATTTTAAGGTTACGTTTAATCAAAAGTGTTAAGTTTCATATTTCATTGTACAGAAACTGTAAGAAAAATGTGGCTTAACAATCAGTAGAATAGTTACTTTAATATTAAAAATGTAGTTCGCGTGTCCCCCCCCCCATGTGTATTTTATTTTTTCTGTTTATTTTATCTTTGGAATAATATTATTTGTGTGTGTATTTGCTTATTCTTCTTGCGTACACTCGAGAACATATGTACAATGCTTGGAGACAGAAACAACGCGTTGGTAATACTTGTGGGTGCGTACGAACACTGCAGAAGATTGCCATGTGCATTGTTCCTTATATCTCGAGGCTTTAGACAGGAAATCGCGGAGAGGAGCGAAGCTATGCGATACCCGAGCTACGGAGAAGGAAGCTGTAGTTGCGGAAGAGGGAGAATTGGAGGGGATGAAGGGGGTGGGAAAAGAGGACGAGACAAAGTAGAACGGAAAGGTTAATCTGGCACCCTTACTGCTGCGAAACCTAATTTACTGTGGTGGACGCCCGTCTATGGCACGCTATAACAGCTACAAGTGCAGGGATTGTGAGTGCACCCTAGAGTCACATCGTCGACGCGGAATTTCTTTGAAATCCGGAAAGAAAGCGGCGAGAGAGAAGGGGGGGGGGGGGCGAAAAGTGATTTTTCCGGAAGCCCTTCTCTTCTTTTTTCGGCGGTTCTCTCCAGAAATTTTCGCAATGCCGCAAGGTCGCTTTCCTCGCAGTCCTAAACATTCGTTTTCACTTCCTCCTGGGCGCAATTTTCTCCCGGATCCTGTCAGGATCCCTCAACGATGGACTCTTGACGACGGGACTACACGCGGGCCCGGAGTCGTCTCCTCTCAGAAGCTCCTACCGTCTCCGCGCATTGATACATCGAATTTAATATTTACTCATGAAGGTAAGAAGGTAAGATAAAGTTGCCCGTGCATATAGCAAAGTGGCATGAAGGAACATTTAGGGGATGTGGTGGTTGAGCCCATGTCAGCACCATGCTCCGGCCACCTTTACCGCTCAGGTACCCATTGATTTGAGGCTGGGTGAGCTCCAGAGCCGCTATATGCGGGGAGAAGACCGGGAAAATTCCGACCTTAGATCACCCACCTCGGAAATCCAACCCGAGTCTTCCGCTTGGCAGTCAGACGCCCTACTGACTTTTTTTTCTTTAAAAGATTACCCTATGCTGTAGTATTTCCCGTTATTCGCCTTTTTCGTTTCTTTACATAGGCTATGTCAATTGTTAATAAATTCCCTGTTTTCTCACTTGGCATGAACACAATCATCTATGTCCGAACAGGGATTCGAACCAGGGACCTCTGGCTTTGCTGATCACTCTGCCACGACATTTTAAATTTCATCTCGCCCGGGATTCGAACCCGGGACTCATTTGTTATTGCTGGCGGTGGTCTTACCGACTGAGCTATCGCGCCGATCCGCCTTGACCACCCTGGATCTATTTTTTGTTCTACATCGATTTGCTTGCGCCAGACAGAATAGTCATCATGATGTTAACATAAAAAGTGTGGATTGAAACTGTAGCTTGTTTGAGAAGACCTTCACGAGGCTCCCCTTGTCATTTTCGGAGACGATGTGATCAGTGCCACGCTCCGGTCGCTTTACCTTGCAGAGTTGCTCCCAGGTAACTATTTATTAGAGACTGTGTGAACCAGAGTGGAACTCAATGCAGGAACACTGCTGGAAAAATCCCCCCCTCAATCACCCACGCCGGGAATCGAACCGGATTCTTCCGCGTGACAGTCAGACACCCACTTAGGCCGATTTAGACGGAAGCATTTCCTTTAGCGTTTTTGTCATAATAAATGCTATGTAAATGTTTCCAAAAATCTTATATCAGACAGTACTTGAAACGGAAGCATTTCATGTAACATTTAAGTTAGCTTTTGCGATTACAATGTATAATACATACAGCACGAAAGGAACGTCGAGTTACACCATGGATGGTGAGCGTACGGTGTTACAATTGAAACAACTAAAATTCTTCCTTACGTGTACTGCGTGCGTTATAAAGTATGTATTTAAGCAGCGCCATTGCTTTGTACCTAAAACCTTTTTATACGAAACATTATTCCTCTCGGCTGAATAGTTATCGGCTTTTAAAAATGTGAAGTGATACATTATTTACATCTTACTCGGCCGCCATTACAACTGCACTCGTGACCTAGAGTTCGCTTCTGATTGGTTATGCTACGGAAATAGGAGGATCCTATTGGCATGAAATATGCCATGGCATCTGAAATGCCATAAAATTTTTCACTTTACACTGTAACATTTTGATCATAGCATAAGTGTTAAGAAAAATGCTAACACAAATGCATTCGTCTAGAGCGAGCCTTATAATATGTAAGTAGGCTAACACATATCGTCAATGATTCGACTTCGTTACTCATCACCCAAATACAAAAGCATTCATAGCAATCCTGTCTAGCTTCGAATAAGGAATAATAGTATTCCGAAGACTATTTCCATCCTACCAAATAAACACTTTCCACCCTCCCGATCCATTTTAAGAGAAAGAGGTCCAAACCCGACAACAGTATAAATTGACAACGGAAGAAAGGGGGAGACATACATTATGTATAAGATGACGACAGAGATACATACATTTAGGATACTAAACGGCGACATCATTGCCCGTATCTGGCAGATACTTCGAGGACGGTGTGGTGCAGTGTTGAGCCCCACTCCGCCCCGGCGCCCCGCTAGAGATAAAGGATCGTGATACCCTCGTATTCTTTAACCAACCAGATGTGTATTGTGAGTAGTTTTGGTCTCAGGACAACTGAAGGGAGGTGAGGGGGTTGGAGCCCCTGAATGAGATGTCACAGGTTCCCAAAAGACGCCGGGAACGACAATAGGGCAAAATAGGAATAGGGAAACGTGCCGAAATGGATTACTTTTGTGTGGTGTCTGACAATCGAATCCATGCTTTCGCACCTCATCGTAGTGCTTAAGATAAGAAGTGAATGGAGGGTTCAGATATTTCTTTCAGCTTATCGATGTTTCTCGCCCCTCTGTATAAGGGTGGGAATGTTCGCAGAGCACGCATTCGTCAATGCCAGGTTGCCTGTACACATTTCCGTTTTTATCGGATCGCCGCGTGACGCAATAGTTGAAACTCTTGCCTGTAGATGACTCCAGCTATCACATGATGTGCTTCTGTCCAATGGCAAGAGAGTTGAGGCTGCGCATGCGTCGTTTCCGCCTATCAAGACTCGCCATTTCTATTGCGCGGCAAATTTGAGCACGTGAATGACACATTATGGTAAATTCTTTGAAAACGAAAGGAAAATTTCCAGTGATTATGGCTATCTTTTTGCTTAGTCTAAAGTGGATGCCCTACTGCTTCGTTTGGTTTCAGTTCAATGTATGAAAAGCGATACGACTCTAACTACACTCAGTGTTACTTGTTCTTTTTACTTCAGCACAAGTGTGTTAATTTCATTTATGACATCATTATCTAACAAAATAATGATACAAATGTAATAAATGTACAGAAGTGAAAAGTGGTAAGAACGATCCTTACAAGTAAAATGTATAGTTGTAGATTAACAATGTTTAAACTGGCGGGAAGAAGGGGAGGTTATTTTATTCGCTGAAAAACTATTTAGCTATATGTACGTGTACTCTGTGTAGCTTAGTAGAAGACGAAATAGGCATCGCAAGCATGGTTAAGAAAATACTCATAACTTGTTGTCGGTCATTGTGACATGGTTTTGAGTGGTTTGCACCAGACACTCTGACTGAATATTGTGGTTGTTCCTTAATCGAAACCCAGAATCTTCTCGTCATGATTATTCTAATAGTACAATATTGACAATATTATTGATACATAATGTTCTTCTATTTGACGAAGAAGTAACTATGCCTTACCGACAACGGAATTATGTAATAATCAGTATACCCAGCTTTTGTGTGTATGTAAGTGTGTGTGTGTGTGTGTGATGGAATGAGAGGGGGGGGGAATGCGCGTAGTGAGGTGATTTACATTCTCGCCTCTGATGCAAGTAGTCCGGTGTTCGATTTCCGGTGGGAGGTTCAAAATTTCCAACAACGTGACCACAATTGGAGATACACTCAACAAGAAGTAGCGAAATCCAGTCTGAGAAACCAAGTAACGATGGGAATCGATGGGTTGACCACGCTTCACCCGATGTAAAGTCGTCAAAGAGCTGTTGCGCCATGTCACTTCGAAGTAGTTTGCAAATGAGATGTTACGTCCGATGGTCTTTCAATCTTACAGCATTCATGAAATTAAATTGACAATTTACTCAACGTGGAAAGAAGCGAAGGAATTGCATTGGAACAGTGGCGTACCCAGGATTTATTTTCCGAGTGGGCTGGAATTGTAAAGGTGAATATTACATAGCTTCGTTCTGGGGGAGGGGGATACGATATAAAATATTTCGTAATTACCAATTTCAACCTTCGTTTTTGATATTATTATTATTGATTTGCTTTATTTTACTTCACTTTTGTACCACTTTTGGCTAATTTGCGACGATGATGATGAGTGATGACATGATCACTAGACACTCACAAGTATCCATGCCCAGGCCAGGATCCGAACCTAGTACCCCTGGTGACTTAGTGTCATGTGCTAACCACTCCGCCACGGGGCCGGCCCAACCTTCGTTTTAAAGTTGTTCAAAAACAAAAATGATAATCGGGGGTCATTTTAAGGGGGGTTTGTATTTACCACTTCGAATTTTCCAGAATTACTTACTGCTTTCAATTGAAAATTTTGATTTCCTCACGATTTCGAGTGGGGCTATAGCCCCAACAGCTCTCCCTGCGTACGCATTGGACCATCAACCAAAAACCACCAGAGGAGTTAGACAATTACACACCGTTCGTCAACCGACCGTTCCCCCGTACGAATAAAAAGAAAAAAGAAGAAACAGATAAAAGAGACATCCAGGGTACTTTCGTGGTGAAATATAAGGTTGAGGAGTGCGGGGAAAGGGGGAGTCATTTTTCGCTCCCCCCATCCAGCTCAGCGGGCCCTAGCAGGAGGAAATGGAGGGACACTCAAGTTTCATAATTTAGTTGACAGGAGCCACCGGATACGAAAGCGCAAGGCATGATGGGAACTTGACCCTGCATCTTTTCCCTCCGACGCTCAATATAATATTTTTGCGAGTTGCGAAAAAAGAAGTGGGGGGCGGGGGAAGAGAAGAAGAATGGAAAAGAAAATTTGCCAAGCTAATTTGAAATCGTGCGTAGGGTGAGCTCTTCAATTTTTAATCCCTGATCCTGTTTCAATTTTTCTCCCCGCGGCGCCGCCTAGCGAGAGATTTAGACTGGAAGGGAGATGTGGCAGGAAGAAAGTTTAGGGTTAACTGGACTTGGAAGCGAGGGCGCACGCTGTAGCTCCTACGCCGCTCGGAAGATGTCGCTGTTCAACAGTAAAGCCCATAGTTAAGTAGGCAAGATATTACGAAACGCAGTATAGTCAGAGAGTGCGAGGTACAGTCACCGACAAAAAAATGTGACACCTAGATCCTGAAATGCATGCTTTCCTGTAAGGCGTTGTGTGTGTTGCCTATCTCTACGGGGCTGGTAGAAGATGCCATTGAAAATTTGGCATTAAAATCTACTTATCGCCGTAGAGTTAGGCAACACACACAACACCTTGCAGGGAAGCGAGTATTTCAGGATCTAGACGTTCCATTTTTATTACCGGTTGACTGTACAGACAAGAAAATACCTCTTGTGACATTAACAGAAGAACTATAAACTTGGAGGTCAAGAAGTGAAGCCAACTGGGAATCCAATTTAATGCAGACAATAAATCACAAAATAATTAGATTAATACACAACAGATGGCAACGCCAATAAAATAGCTATCGGCGCCCTCCGTGGCGTTGTGGTTATAACCGCACGCTACATTGATAGGGGTAGCGGGTTCGAATCCTTTACGAGTGTTTCCTCATCACTTGTATCATATCACTCCTCATCTTCGTGATTAGCCAAAAAAGTGAACCGAAACAAACCCTGTACATCAATCATAAAATAAACACTAACCTACATATAAGAAGTTAACTAACTAACTAACTCTCTAGCTTTCTTAAACCCGAAGGTTTATGGCTGCAGCAACAAAAACCTTCCATCTGTCCCAATCCTGGCAAGATCAATCCAATCTTTTCCATCCTTATCGATTCCCTGCAAGTCCAAACAACCTTATCCCTCCATCTTCGCCTTGGCCTTCCTACAGGTCTCTTACCATCAGGTTTCCCAACAAGAAACTCTTCTTTCCTCTCCCATTCGTGCCACATGGCCTGCCCACCTAAGTCTTCTTGATTTAAATATTCTAATAATATCTGTACATGAATACAAATTATGTAGTTCTAAATTATGTAACGTTCTCCACTCTTGAGTAAAGTGATACTACCAGAATGATATTCTGCTTGATGCACTTCAGCGAAAAATTAAGCCAAGAAAAATCCGCCTTACATATCATATAATGCATGAAAAAGGATGTCCGCTAGTTTGAAGTCAAGCCTAGAGATCAAGAAGAGGCAGCAAAGGAGAAGTGAATTGAAGTTAATAGGAGTCAATAAAGATCATGTTATTCGGTGTACATAGAAGATACTAATTTAGGTCAATAAACAAATCACCAACTAAGACCGAAGTAAATCAATTATACAAATTTGTAGAGAAGAGTATAGTGAGAAGTAATTAGCTTAGAAGAAGTAAACTGCAGACAAAAGGAGACTTTTAACTTAAAAACCGCAGCTAAAGAAAAAAAATATCGCCAATGAGAGATCATGAAGTAAATTCAGGCAAACGATTAGTAACTTGGAGATCATACTTCCAATTAAACCTCTCGATGAGCAGGCAAATAAATTAATATCTTAGGTTCATGAAGAGTAGTTTAGGAAAACCTGCTGTCAAGTGGTATACTATGGTAAAACTATGAAACTAACTGAAGGAGATGTCAACTGGTGAAGTTGAAATTCAATAAGTAAAGTCAAGACAAGAGTGGAGATCGTGAAGCATAGTCAAGAATGAGAGTTAGTAATCTAGAAAATAAAGTCACTAAATGAAGGCAATATGAAGATTTGAAACACAATTTACTAATCCAGAGATTATACAGAAAAGTCTAGAAAAGAACCATTAAATAAATATGACGAAGAGTAGAAAGAGAAGAAAAATATTGACTAAAGATTTTGAATATAAATCAAAAAGGACTGGAGAAGAGTGTGTGAAGTGAATCCATGACATAAGTCACTAACTTTGTGATTACAGGGATCACAACATTCAGTCAAGACAACAGTGGCGCCCAACGAAGGGTTTCGAGAGAAACAGACAATGCCAATAATAAGTTTTGAGAGATATGGGCGACGAATTGGGTCACGTGACTATTCCGGGGAGTGATTTCCCGCGTGAGGAAAGTTCTCATCGACAGAACAAGAGACAAAAGAGCATCTTTAAGAAAGCACAGAGGAGAAGGAAGAGAAAGGAGGAGAAGAAAAGAAGGAGGGGGCGGGAAACGAAAAAAAGAGAAGAATCACTTGCTTAAGGTGGAGGGTAAATTTGGCGGCGTGGAGCGGAGAGAAGGAGGTAAAGTTGTTGGGGATAGGGAAGAAGGCAAAACAAGATTGGAAAACGACCTCTTTGCCAAGCTTATCTACAAGCTGGCAGTGTGTCCCGTACGGCCGCTGTGGGAATCCCCGAGTTCGTTGAAGACTGCGCCGTGATGACTCTCCCGAGTACCGGCGCCAATTACTTACCGTTCCCTGGCTAATTCAAACACAGGGGCGAGAAAATTCCAAGCAAAATTACAGAAGAAGGGTGGAAGAAGCCGCTGGAAGAGACACTGGAGGAGAATAAAGAACGAGGTTAAAAAGAGAGAGGAAATTCTTTTCCGAGGAAAAATACTTAAACAATGAATGGGGGGAGAGTAAGGATTCTGTGTACCGAGGAAACTTTTGGTTGAAAGAAGCGTCGGCGACCTTTGCTATGTAATAGCTACATGCATAATAAATAGAGTGCTCCGTACTGAGGGAGTGAATTTTCTTCGCCCATCCTCCCTCTAATACAGCTCTTGAGATGGTGCTCAAGATATTGAGAAAAGGATGCTAGTTTTGTCCGAGAAAGTTTAGCTAAAAGTTTCTACTAGCCGGCTTGGTGGAGAACAGAATTAGATCTGCTGTCGCGTAGCCCGGTGGGTCCGGGTTCGGTCCATGGAGTTAACAACATAATTTTTGGCCTTGGTTCAACATTGTGAGGACAGCAGTTTAGGAGCCTTTTGTTTCACCCTCTTTGACTAATAATCAGGATCGCAGTTTAGCGACAATCATGCACACACAGAAGAATGAAAGGGAGAAACAGAAGGAATGAGAGACAAAAATTGATAGAAAATAATCGATAGAGGTAGAGAAACAAGTAAGAAAGAGAAGGAAATGTAGATGGAAATAGAGAGATGGAGATCCAAAAAAGATGGAAGGTAGAAGAGAGAGAAAGAAAAACGGAGTAAGAAGTTAAGAAAGTAAGATATAGAGAAACAGAAGATGAAAAAGAGAGAAAAACGGAGTAAAACGAAAAGAAGGAAAGCGATAGAGAAACAAGATGGAAGAGGGAAGACGAGTAAGAAAGAAATATATAAAGAAGCAGAAGATGGAAAGTTAGAGAGAGAGAGAGAGAGAGAGAGAGAGAGAGAGAGAGAGAGAGAGAGAGAGAGAGAGAGAGAGAGAGAGAAAGAGAGAGAGAGAGAGAGAGAGAGCAAGGGAGTAAGATGTAAATAATAAAAAAGAAAAGCAGAAGTCGGAAAAGAGAGAGAGAATCAGAGGAAGGGACAAAGAATGAAAAGAGGAAAGAGAGATTGAAAGATAGAGGGAAATTGAGAGAAGGTGACATGTACACATACATACGTATATTCTGTCTGTCCCTGCTACATGTGACTAGTGTTTGTACCTTTCTCATTTGGTGTCACTAGTCGCGACGATGAAGAGGAGTGATGATTACGTGACATCATGATACACTTACTAGGGAACACTGGTGCCTATGCCAGGACTCCAACCCTGAACATTCGATGGGAGAGAGCTTGAGCCCACCACCCAAGGCTCACAAGCATAAAGGTGGACACGAACGGTTTCTTTCATGGAGACTTTCAATAAGTAAACACAGCTTGTGACTCGCAAAGGTAGTTTGATTCCCCACGCAACAGCGAGCCCGCAGTTCCGGGCAAAGCTCGCCAAGGTCGGTCACAGGTGTTGACCACGAGTTCGCGGCGGTTGCATGGGGAATCAAAAGCGATGTATAAAAGAGGACAAGCCAGAGAATGGAAGTTGTTAGCAGAAGTTAAGTTTTGGAGGACCGGAACCACTAATTGAGCTTCATTCCTGGTGATAGATAAAAAATTCTCACCCTCATTAAAAGAATTATAACCGGAAGAATTATAGCCACACTCTCAACCATCGAAAGAGCTCGTAAACATTCGAGCGAGAATCCACGTCTCGCATTGTTCCCCGCTTCTACCCCCCCCCCCCCCCCGTCCTCCATGTGTCCTGAAATGGCAAGATAACGAGAACTCTGAGGGGGTGGTATTGGGGTGGACTCTTGGGGATGCTGGGAGTGAAAGAGCACCCTTGTTTCCAACGTAGTTTCACGCCAGATTTCTCCAGTACGTCTCTCTATAGAATCTTTCCTCATACAATATGCAGGGGGAGGTGGCATAACAAGGAGGAAGTAATCAATCAGGTATAGATTGACCAAATTGTTCCAGGATAACGAAGCTTTGGCGTTTCGCGTAACACGACGCCAGATGTATGAAGGGGTAAGGGGGACGCTGAGTGCTTAGTGGAGGGTACAGAAAAATTATTGAAATAAATTATTCAGTAACAGTCTTGTAGACTTTTATCAATAACCGTTTAAAAATCGAGACGAATAGAACGAGACAGTATTTTGAAAATTGAAACGAGGACGAGATAGTCTTTTCAAAATCCAGGCGAGAACAAAACATTATTTCGAAAATTTAGACGAGAGCCAGATCGAGACACTTTTAAGAAAATCAAAACAGACAAATAACGAGAAACCCGTTTAAAAAGCAAGATTGGCCTAAGACGGGGACAGCCTTTTAAAAATCGTGCCAAGAACAAAACTACCACACAACCTATTTGGGCATACAATAGGGCGGGATGACACTGTGTGTGTAATCTTATGTTATTAGTTTGATTTAATAAATATTATTAGGGCCTCCCCGATGGCGCAGTGGTAGCGTTGTTGCCTTGTAATCAAGGGGTCCCGGGTTCGATACCCGGTGGAGACATATGGTATGGTGGTTCGGATCCCACTTTAAACTGTAGGTCCATTCGCAATTAGTCTTACTGTGCATAAAGTGGACTTAAAACAACAATTCAATCAATCAATAATAAATATTATTCAAAGATTTTGTGTTGTTGCGATATGAGGACGAGTCGAGGTCATCTTTCTCTTTCGATATTAACTCGTAAACGACGTGAAACTCGAGACAAGACCGAGGACGAGAGATATTGGCTATTCGAGACGAGACAAAACTAAAACGAGCTTCTTTATTCAAGAGACGAGACTGTGAGGTTACATCTCATCCCATTTCGATACCACCAAAGGGCAGTTAGGGAATTAACGGATGGGGGGGCGGGGATTTCCCCCCTCACCAAAAGGAAATTATTCTTGTCCCTGCTAGGGATGTTTTTTATCCTCCCTCAAATGAAATGGAACTGAAAGCATGTAACAAACACAATTGAAAAAACATTCGTGTCCAGCCATCAAGAGATTTCCCTGCCAAAAAGTATGCAGCCTTGTCGATTAAAGGGGGCACCTTTTCACAACTGATCAATCTCACCAAGCCGAGTCAACACGCTGTTTTCCACTTGGAATAGTGCTGATGGTTACATGGATTGAAATGTCTACAAGAAACTCGTAGGTTAGACAGACATTAAGCTTGAAATATAAATTTAGTCACGTTTTCGATAGTGTTGCCCACGAGACGAGACGAGACGAGACTTTGGTCTGTCCCGTCCCGTCTCGTGAAAATGCTGTCTCGTCTCGTATCTCGTCTCGAAAATATTCGTTTGTCCCGTCTCGTGTCCCGTCTCGAAGGGTTCTGTCCCGTCTCGTCTCGTCCCGTCTCGTTTTGTCTCGTCTCGTCTCGTAAAAGTGATCCGGGATATCATGCCAACAAAAGTCAAAAGTAGCAGAAACACGAAATATTTTTCCGGAAGGTGGGATAAAGCTCCAAATATTTTACCCATTGCGTGGTGAGAATAAATAAGGTTCGTTAATCATGAGGACATTAATATTAAAAATGCAGTTTGTTGGTTACTGATTGCTAGGTATCTTATGAAATTTACCTTGTGTTTTTTCTCGCTTCCATACAACTATCTATCCTTTTGAAATGTTTTCCGCTGGACCTTCTTTCTATCTGAATGTCGAACTTCCGTGCACTATGAAAATTAAATCTTCATTGATACTGTCATTCAAAGCCGTATGATCGCAATAAAATCCTTGTTCGGCAGGAAAAAGTAACCCTCGATTATGCTAAAGAAATATATTTTTGTTTAGCTAGAGCAAGGCCCCAGGAGGATGCAAGAAGCCGTTCCTGCAAAAGTGTATGTTGTACGAAGCGAAGAAACGTGACAAAACCACCACGTATGGAAGGCAAACCTGCATATATTTTATATCGCACATTTACAGAGCCGTGCCTCCTGAAGTTATAAAAATCCCAACTTCAATGATTCTTTTAGACATGCTATAGTTGAAAAAAATATGTTTAGATGCACCAAAAGTGCATCATTATCAGATTATACATATAACGTGTTATTGGAATCAACATATTTGTCTAAATTGGGTGCCTCCCGATTACGTAGTAATAACGTCGAGGTCTTGTAATCAAGGGTCCCCGCGTTCGATACCCAATGGAGGCACAAAGTGGATCGGATCGCACTTTAAACTGTAGCTCGGTTCGCGATTTAGCCTATTTGTGAATCAAGTGGACTTAAAACCCAATATCAACCTTAAGAATATTAGAACCCACTAATTCACCCGCAGCTAAGTCAAATTTCACATATCCCTCTTCATCCTCGTTCATAGACTTCCTGCAATACTCTTGTGTATGTGGGTTGCATCCCACCAGGTGCGAGAAATGTGAAGAGTTATTCTTTCCCTGTACTGCGTTATTTCTTTTCATAAGAGTAAGGCTAAATTCTCGTTTTATCTGAACTTTTAAAAAATGTGCAAAATACGTCTCTATCTTTAAACAACCACCCTTTCTCATGCATGTGTAAAATAATCCCACTCTATCTCAGAAAACCTCTTCCTACGATCAAATGAAGGAAACAACTCTCAAGTCTCAACAATTATAATTTTTTGCTTAAATTTGCTATAATTTATACAAACAGTAGCACACATCACGTCCTTTGGTGCAACACTGTCAACAGCTAATGTTACTTTCCTCGTCCTAATAAATTTACTTCCAACCAGTGACGGCGCCAGGGAAATGTGACTGGGGGGGGGGGCGGAAGGCTGGCAACAAAATATTTTAAGGGGCAGTCACATTAAAACGCCCGAAAACACTACACATATATAATAATACTTATAATAATTATTATTATTATAATTATAATTATTATTATAATTATAATAATAATAATAATTATTATTATTATATTCATGTATGGTGTTTTGTGTTTGTATTTTATTTAGAGTGGACGTTTACTGAATAAATTTACTTCTTGATTACGAGTTTATCTCCACATGATTCGTTTTAATAAAGACATTAATTCTTTTTTATTGATAAGTTGCGTTGTCTCTAGTGGCCTATTTCAGTATTGGAAGACATTCATAATTTTATAATTCATCGTATTTCTTGAGATGAAACTACTGATATAAATATTTTAGTTATAAGATAATAATATAAATGACGAAAAAATGCTTCGAAGAGTTTAATTTTCTTGCAAAATAAACGTGACGTTGGAAGAAATGAATCTTCTTAAGTATTAGAAACAATGTGAGGCACTTCTCCTGTAGGAGAATTCTGCTCTATGTGCTTTGGAGAACACATTGCCCACCTTTGGTACGTCCAGGACTTGACATTTCTTCTCAATGGCAAGAACAGCCAAATGACGCAGTTTTCATCCAGCATCCTGTTTCGAGCAAGCCTTTTCAAAGATTTTAAGGACAACCATCTTCGTAATGTTGAAGAGTTTTGGGCAAAATTTGTGTTTCACCTTTCAGGGAAATGTTATCACAGGATTAAAAAAATCAGACAAAGGTTACAGTTATCTCATAATTCAAGAAATATTCTGACCCTGGCAATACTTACTCTTACTCTACCACTCCAACGTATGTCTGTGCTACACAATTACAGGCACCTATGGAGTTCGTGCGAAGAAGTTCTTCGATTTTGATATGTACGAGAAAGAACGAACCTGCATCCAATGATTGAAGAGTGGCAAATCCAATAAGCATTCTTTTACCTGCCCGTGATATGTTTGGAATCGAATTTTAAGTGTAATTTGCATTTTAAGGTTCAAGCTCAGTACATTTCCAAATAATATCCCCTCATTTTGAAATTAACTTCAAGAGTATCGAAGAAATTCCCTTTGTTACTCATCATCTCGAAATTCAAGTCCCTGAATAGTAAGAAACCGCGATGAATCCACAACAACTGACATGTAGTGTCGGGTTTTCTTCGATCACCTTTGGTCCTGGGTTCGATACCCAGTGGAGGCACTTTAAACTGTAGGTCCAATCCCGATTAGCCTTATTGTGCATAAAGTGGACTTCAAACACCAAATCAAACAACCAACCAAATCTTGAATCAACTTTGAATGTCTTTTAATAATTAGCGTTGTCACTAACGACCACGATTAGAATAATTTGCCCGTACTACAGATGATGTCTTGTGATCCTGAAAATATTCGTGATGTTTTAAAACCATCCACATTCAACACTTTTTCCCAGTTCTTAAGACTGGTTAAAACTTAGGTTAATCTCGGCTATTACAGGACATAAATGAATGAGAAATCACCTATGCCCAGGTCGGCGCTCGAATCTTGAACGTAAGTCACATACCCATAGCTATACATAGCTATACACTAAACAAATTAATATTTGTTAATCAAGTTGGTATTATAAGCAGGAAAGTGATATCATGCAGAATACACCACTTTGAAAAAGTGAAAATTGTCGGACTCTTATAAATAAACTCTCTTATTATTCGACATTTAATTAACTTCAGTTGGAGGTCCCGGGGGGGGGGGGGGTGGCGAAGTGTCTGACATGGGGCGTCCCCCTGTCTCCTCTGGCGTCGTCACTGCTTCCAACCCTCTAATAACTTTGCTGCTGATAGCCTCACCTTCGAAATGGAAGCTTGTGTGTCGGCGAATAATACAAAGAACTTGTGTTCACTGTCCCTCTTTCATTCAAAGTCTGCCGTTTTCCTTTTCAGCTTTTCCTGCAAAACTTCCTGTCAGCAAGCAAAGCAAATTACAGAATTTTTATTGCCCCTCCCTTGCATCAACCTTCATTCCTACTTTAGGCATGGATTTATGGCACTTACCCGCTACTGCAGGTCAACATCGCCCCTATGTTTGGTGTTTACCCCCTGAAGCAACGGTGCCCATTGTTCCCACACTTTAAAGTGAGATTCAAATCACTATGTTCCTTCACCGGGTATCGAACCCGGCACCCCTTGATTACAAGGTGACGACGCTACCACTGTACCATCGGTGATTCCCCATAGAACAACGTTTCCTTCTACGACGATTATACAGAACTTAGTGCACTTCCTTCGTTTGGAATCTATTCTATATCAGGCTCAGTATTTCGTTATTACAATCCAAGGAATAGTATTCTCCTTAAAAAAGAAATAAATAAATAAAAAAAAGCATTGGAAATAATCTTCAAACGGACGTAAAAAAATCGAATCCAACCACCTGTAGAATGCCTGAGGGAAACAACAAGAATTTTCTCAACAAAGACATTTCCGAAATTTCCATAGCATTCTAAAAATTTCGCAACCCGTGCAAATAATCACGTGGTAAAATCTTGTTATGGTTCCCTGTAAACACTAAAATCACCAAATTACTTCTTTCCATAATACCCGTATTTTCTCCCCCTCTTTAGCTCTCAGCTCTTCGGAGTGGGATAATGCAAGATTATTTGTCCCTAATTATCTCCTTCTCTTAGTCTTGCTAATATCTTGGACTCCTTAATAACTTTCCCAACAACTCCTTATCAATTTGCACTGCCATGTTTCCCACAATGTTTTTCCTACTTCCTATTAACATTCACTTCTGTACACCCTTTGATGTAAAGATTAAATAATAATAATAAACCCTATCCGTCGGTCCGTTTATCTTTCCAACCTATGTTTACAAGATAAATCTCGGACTCAGATACTCCACGATCTTTTGGCCCCTCCTTCCACCTTCTCTACCTGCCCTTTTACTTGATGTTATTCAGAATTGTATTAGTATCTGGAGTACTATCGTAACATAAAATTATTAACCTGGAATGAATTGAAAAATAAAAATGAGTAGTATTGCTGTGTTTCGAAAGAGTATTGAAAATAAGTTTAGGTCATTCATTCATTCCTCTCTCTAGAATAGTCTTCTTTTGACTTAACACGCGCTTATCAACGTTTCTAATTGAAATACCTTTTTCCAAGCAAACAAGTATTTGCAACTGATTAAATATTTTGCTTTTATTTTTTCGAGACATTCGAGACGAGACGAGACTTTTCAAAAGCCGTCCCGTCCCGTCTCGTGTCTCGTCTCGAAAACGAGACGAGAAAGGCATTCCGTCTCGTCCCGTCTCGAATTTCAAAAGGCTTGTCCCGTCTCGTGTCTCGTCTCGAAAACGAGACGAGACACGAGACGAGACGAGACGGGACATGTCCCGTCCCGTGAGCAACACTAGTTTTCGATGAGACTAGTTCGATAGCTCCTCTTGTGTACCAGTTTAGATTTACTTACTGTTTCTAAATTACCTGTAAATGTAATTGTTGCAACAATGTCCTTAGAACTGCAAGGAAATAATTTACTTTACTGAATGGTAACATACACAAATTTGCATATGAAAAAAACTCCTGATATGAAATGAAAGCACAGCAAATTGAGCTGGCATCCTTCCTAAAACATAAATCTTAATTCACTCAGTGCCAAAGAGTATCGTGTCTCACGGAGTGTCCAGATACCCCTTGAGAGAACACATGGAGGAAGCAACCACTAAGTGGTACTTGATATCTCTAACCCCTACTTATTCCCGCCTGGCACCCCCGGAGGACACGGCCACCACCTGCCGTGCGTGCATGCGCGAATCATTTCTGCACGTCTTGCCTCCAGTGAGGGGAGGAGTCCTCGACGACAAAATCATTCCATAAATGGAGCTCGTCTCTATCCGGACTGAAAGAGAAGAGAAAAAGCGTGCGAAAGGAGGTTACGAAGAGGGTGGCTGGGAGAATGAAAAATAATCAATTTATCGGAAGAGGTCCTCAGCTCCAACCCCTCCCCCCCTTATATCCGCAATGAACCGACATCCACCTTCGCATCATCTGGGTAGCGGGAGTAAGTCATCGGCCTCAATGAAAATGCTTCAATCAATCTAATCACGGTAAAGCACTCTCCAATGGCCCCCGTTAACAGATGGAAGATGAGGCTGTGGGGGGTGAAGCCAGGGGGATGACGAAGTTCACTGGGGGTTGCTGGATGGATGGATGAAGGCCGCTAATGGGGGGCTGAAACACTAGACGCGTATGACTCCGGTTCCAACTTGGGTGCGTGGTGAGGATATGCAAAGGAAAGGGAGGGTGGGTGCAATTCTTTTGGTTGTAAATCGATGCAGGGTGTCTCGGAAATAGCTTGTAGTTGCCAATGACTGTCCTGGTGCGATCAACAGGGTGCGGTCAGTGTTGCTAACCCGTCCTTCTTTGAGCAGTCATTACTCGATCCTGATCTTGTCGTGGTGGAGTTGTTAGCGTAGCTGCTGTGAAGGCTCCGAGGTGTGAATCCTGGGTAATATCAATCCTCTTCCTTGAAATACCTTTCCTTATGATAACCAAAAACATGAACTAACTAACTAACTAACTCTCTAGCTTTTTCAAACCCGAAGGTTTATGGCTGCAGCAACACAGGCCTTCCATCCGACCCTATCTTGAGCAAGATCTATCCACTCTTTTCCATCCCTACAGATTTCCTTTAGGTCCATCTCAACGTTATCCCTCCATCTTCGTCTTGGCTTCCTACTGGTCTCTTACCAACAACATGAACAATTATAATATATTTTGATAATGATCGATTGAATTAGGTTACTTCACGTCGCATTTCTTCCACTTTTGGCTAATTGCGACAATGAGGATGAGTGATATAATGAAATTGATGAAGGGGACACCCTTACGTAGACTAGGATTCGAACCAGGGACCCCTGGAGTCGTAATACTCTGTGCTAACCACTCCTCCACGAAAGTCAGCAAGTTTCGGGTTCGAATCTAGGCTGGAGAAAAGTTGACAATTAGCCTAGTGCTGGTAGGCACCATCTTCGGTGGCTGAGCGTGTCCAAATTCTGATAACGCCCTGGTCAATGCATGAGTATGTGTTTCTTCCTTCATGAGTTTCATCAAATTGTCTTTCGCCTTCATTGTCACAATTAACATAGAGTGGTATAAAAAGAGTCAATTAAACCTATGAGCCGTCGTGATATTTTGTCTGTGAATAAGGAAGGTTTTACAGTCACAGACATCTCCACAAAACTGTTTTGGCAAAAGTCTTAGTAATATGGCCAGCAAATAAACCATGAAGACCAGAACTCCTCCAATATTGTACAGTGGCAACACTGCAGGCATTGTAAGCGAGCGCCGGGCCAATCAAATCAATTGCTGATTAGCTTGGAGGAACTCTGGGCATTCTCAACATGCGCCCCCTCACCCTCCGCTCCCACCCAAGCACGTGTGTAGTTTTTACGGACAGGAGCATATGGTTGCCGGAACCTTGAGTCCGTGTTCATGGCTCTGGTTTTGTTTGACCATCATGTTGACACTCCATCCTCCGACGAATTTTCTGCACGGGCAATTTCGGGAAAATCCCCCTCCCCCCTTACCCTCTATTCCTCAACAAGCAATTGGGAAGTGGAGGGGTCCGATTTTGGCACTGGCTAGACGAACGCCGTGGGGGGGGATCAGTAGGGGAAGGAACAATTCCATTTTAACTGACGGCAAACTTATGATTGGTATTTGGTTTACAATGACAGATGTAATTGCAAGGCATTCTTGGCACATATGTGATGCGGAATCGAATATTGCAGCCAACAGAATGTGTATGAAAATTACCCATCTTGGTCATTGAAAAGGAGTTGTACATGAACAGTACTTGCGTAAATATTATTATTTACAGAAAACGTTTAATAATAGCGCCTGTGGGTAAAGCCAATTAACAGAGCTTCATAAACAAAATCTGTAATATTTTAATAGTAAAGGGTAAAATGAAGTCAATAGCGAAAATAGTGTTATCAGCAAAAAAAAAAATACAGAAGCCAACAGTTCCAATGGTTTTATCAGCAACAGCCAAAATACCGAAGACATCGCTTCCTATGTTTTCTCAGCAACAGAAAAATACCGAAGGCAAGAGTTCCAATGGTTATATTAACAACAAGGTAAAATGAAGGCAACAGTACCAATGGTGTTATCTGCAACAATAAACCGAATCCGACAATTCCAATGTTTTTTATCAGCAACAGTTAAAAGGAAGTCAACAATGCCAATGGTTTTATCAGCAACAGTGAAAAGGAAGGCAACAGTTCCAATGTTTTTTCAGCAACAACTAAATTACTGAAGCCAATGACTAAAATGGTTTTATCAGCAACAACACAAATACAGAAAGCAACAGTTCCACTGGTTTTATCAGCAGCAGAAAAAATACTGAAGCCAAGAAATCCAATGGCCTTATCAGCAACAGCGAAAATGAAGGCACAGTTCCAATGGTTTTATCTGCAACAATAAAAATATCGAATCCGACAATTCCAATGTTTTTTATCAGCAACAGTTAAAAGGAAATCAACAATGCCAATGGTTTTATCAGCAACAGTGAAAAGAAAGGCAACAATTTCAACGGTATTATCAGCAACAGGAAAAATACCGAAGGCAACAGCTAAAATGGTTTTATCAGCAGCAGGGAAAATGCCGAAGCCAACAATTCTAATGGTTTTATGAGCAACAGTAAAAAGAAAGACAACAGTTCAAATGGTTTTATTAGCAACAGCGATATGGTTTATTCAGCAAGAAAAATACATATCTGCAGAATCATATCGATCTATTTGTAGGAAGTCGGTTCAATGTTCCGAAAGCAGTCTTGTGTGTACGAGAACGCTATTTATGGATTGAAACAAATGTGTGACTTAAAGAAAAAAACAATTTTCTAGTGTACCTGAAACGTAAGTGAACACTTAAACCTCACTTACAGTACTACAGAAGACGTTTTCTTATTCTCTCCGTTCCTCTCTTCCCATTCTTTACTTCCTCCTCCAGGAAGAAGGAAAGGAGAAGAAAAAAAATCATGCTCCTGGAATTCATCGGGTCGAATGTGCTTCGGAGCATCGCAAGGGAATAGTTGAGGCTCCTCTCTCGCTTTTCTCCGTGTCACGTGATCGGTGTTGAGATCAGCTTGTGGCGGAAGGGATGAGAGAGAGAGAGATGCTGGGCTGGAGAAGGATGCGAATTGGTCCATAGAATATTCCTTTTCTGTTCGCACATTAACACTGGTACCGGCAAAGGTCTGCGCTCCTTACATTTTGGTTGGGGCAAATAGTTTATAAATGAGGATTCTCTCTTCCAGAGCATATACTTGGGTGGTTTTCTTAGAGAGGGCGTAAGTTGAGGTGGGGGATGGCTGCGTGAATATTAAAATAATCATCCAGCATTTTCGATGGTTAAGTTAATACGTTCTGCAATTTGTATACTTATTTCAATAAGTTTAGGTCACCTATAAACCACATGAACACTGCATTGCTGTTTGTTTCGATGTGTCGAGAAGAAATTAAATGCTATGGAGGCAAAATAAAGTTCCATGCTTTCTTCAAGTGACAACTTAATTTCTTTTAGGAAGTCTTGAAGCTTTCCTGGCGACGAAGGATGAATAGATTCTCTCGGGCTATCGATCAAGGATTTCCAAGCTTTCGAGAGCTGACGTCACACTCGTCTTCTAAGTGACATTAGCTGTCGAGAGCTTATGCACCTTTCCAGAACTCACCTGGTCGATAGCCCGAGAGAATCTATTCATCTCAATTACTACTAATTTATGCTCAAATTGTTTCTATTGTCTTACGATTTTATTCGTATTGTATTTCTTGTCATTTAATTTCTTTGTAATATTTAAATTTTATCATAATTTTGATCTGTACTTTAGGAGATTAGATCAGGAATGGCTGAGCCTCGCGTTGTAATATAGTCAATTCCATTATACTATTATCAATTGTGGATTGCATTTCAAGTATCTTGGCTTGTGTGTGGGCTGTGAGTCGAATGACACTAGCAGTTATATTAATGCAGCATTTATGTCAACTTCTGAGTCACACTGTATTTAAAGGAGTGTTATATGTGAAAGATCGAATGTAATTAAACAATACATCACATACTCCATAACTTACTACCCCTAAAAAAAGGCATTCTTGATTTTTCAACAGTCTTATTCTAAGCACATTATTTATGAGCCTTTACGATGGCATAGTCGTAACGCTTTCGACTAGTAATCAAGGGGTCCCGGGCTCAATAACTTATGGAGGCATATAGAGTTTCGAATCCCACTTTAAACTGTAGGTACGGTCCCGTAAGGCAGACTGTAACAATAAAAAGTTGCTCAAAATATTGATTAATGTTACATCATCAATTTACCAGAGCTTTGCTTTAAAACATTATAAAATTACATCAGAATATAAAAATATCTCTTAGGTAATCTCAAAATTGAGTTTTCTCATATAATATTGGCGCAAAATCAATGGAAACTTCGAATATTGCATAACTTTCCGGGGTAATTAGACTTCGCGAAACTGTCGCGCGGCATTTTAACGGTCACTGCGAACGATCGCAACAGAAAAGTATCGGCCGGTGTCGGCAAATAAAATCCAACAGATACTTTCCGATACACCGGCTTCGGTATCGGCTGAGTCCTAAAAATAAGCCTAATCAATCAAATCGGCCAATTGATTATCTTGAAGTCCTTTATGTGATGGTTAATTAGCTATTCAAGATTTCCCAACTCAGGAACTATGGAAATTCCAATGAAAACAGTGCTATTACAGGAACTGTTGTTTACCAGGTTTTTTTTTCTCCAAATAGATATATATGGGAAGTATTTCAGCGCAAGGTGCAATAACGATAAGCAACTCTCCAAAACCGGTCCTTAACTCTCCCCCTTTCCTTCCGAGGCAGCGGTTCCTGATTTGGGAACATTCCACTTAAAATATTACATCTGGAAATATCGGTTCTTGAATTGGGAACATTCCACTTAAAATATTCCATCTGAAAATATCGGTTCCTGAATTGGGAACATTCCACTTAAAATATTCCATCTGAAAATATCGGTTCCTGAATTGGGAACATTCCACTTAAAATATTCCATCTGAAAATATCGGTTCCTGAATTGGGAACATTCCACTTAAAATATTCCATCTGAAAATATCGGTTCCTGAATTGGGAACATTCCACTTAAAATATTCCATCTGAAAATATCGGTTCCTGATTTGGGAACATTCCACTTAAAATATTGCATCTGAAAATATCGGTTCCTGAATTGGGAACATTCCACTTAAAATATTCCATTCAAAAATATCGGTTCCTGAATTGGGAACATTCCACTTAAAATATTCCATCTGAAAATATCGGTTCCTGAATTGGGAACATTCCACTTAAAATATTCCATTCAAAAATATCGTTCCTGAATTGCGAACTTTCGTCATAGTTCCTGAATTGGGACATCCTGAATTTGGATATCACAAATGTGACACCTTCCGTCAATGTTTAATTTGCCCTTTGGAAGTGAAATCATCTCTTTTATAATAAACCAAATACCGCCAACAGGAGATATCAATGTTAAGCCGGTCCTGAAAGATGCATGACCTCATTGAAAGGAAGGAGAAGTCACAGCATCCAATGTTCCTAATCTCTCCTCTTACACACTTCCCTCTTCTCCTTACCAGTTCCTCAGCTTGTCAACCTTCCTCCTTCTTCCCGCCTCAGTTTGTCTTCGCATCTTCTCCGGGTGAGCGCCGGAGGGCGTTGGGACTCTCCTCTTGGGAATGCGCTCGCCGTTAAGGTGGTGATTAGGCCGTCCTGGGATATCCTTCCGCTCAATGAACTAGTAATAAGTCCAACTGGCCACTTGGGGGAGGCCGGCCAGTTACCGGCGCCAGATTGGAAGGAAAATTAGAGAAAATTGAGACCCGGTCTTTGGGGAGTTATCGGGCCCCTCTGCCTTTTTTCTTTTCACCGCTGGTTCTTCGTTTCTTCTTTATTCTTCCAAGGGGTGAGAGATGAGACAAGTAAAAGAAAGGAAGGGAGAAACTTGTGAAGAATTGCTACATGGCGCTCAGCAGGAGTTATTTAGGCCACGCTCGCGCAGTACTTGCATAAATGAAGGGACACATTTCAAGGGCTGATTTTGTCCATAGCTTATGAACTTTATCAGCTAGAGACTGGCACTAGGCTGATTCGTCTCTAAAAATGAAGCTTTAGTACTTACTGTTCATTTCCCGTTTTATTATAGGCACAGCAGCAAATAGGCTATATTTGTCCGTTACCCAATACGGGGATAAGCCCCTTAACTGAAACAATTGAGGAGAAACCCCAACAAGAAAATAAAATACGTCTGTTAAAACTTCCTTACTGAATTTTTAAATCTCGTTCATTCATTACTTAGCAAGAACTAAAACTATATCTGCTCTCTCTGAGAACTAAAAGCTCTTTCCTAGGTTAAAATCAAACTGTAAAGGGCCACTCAGCACACAGGACAATACAACCCCACAAGGGATTTTCCTGCCGTGGAAACAGGCGCCAGAGCCTCGTTGACCTGCAAGAAGCAGTTACAGGCGTGAGGTTGACTTTTTGAGTGTCTTACCAGAATATCGCCAGTTCCACCCCTAGTATTTCCTAATAAATTTGCTTTTACACCCCTAGTATTTCCTGTTACATTTTCTGTTACACCTCTAGTATTTCCTGTACATTTGCTGTTACACACCTAGTATTTCCTGTTACATTTGCTGTTACACTCCTAGTATTTCCTGTTACATTTGCTGTTACACTCCTAATATTTCCTGTTAAATTTGCTTTTACACTCCTAGTTTTTCCTGTTACATTTGTTGTTACACACCTAGTATTTCCTGTTACATTTTCTGTTACATCCCTAGTATTTCCTGTTACATTTGCTATTACACTCCTAGTATTTCCTGTTACATTTGCTGTTACATCCCTAGTATTTCCTGTTACATTTGCTGTTACACCCCTAGTATTTCCTGCTACATTTGTTGTTACACCTCTAGTATTTCCTGTTACACCCCTAGTATTTCCTGTCACATTTGCTGTTACACCCCTAGTCGTAGCACAGCGGGCTACGACGCCAGGACTCCCGGGTTCGAATCCTGGGCTGGGCATGGATGCTCATTGTGAATGTCGCTTCATCAATTTCATATCATCACTCATCCTCATCTTCGCGATTAGTCAAAGTTGGCAGAAACAACCAAGTGCAAGAGCGGTACAGTCGCGGACATTTCTGGGTTGCAGCATTGAAGTCATGGCGTTGATACAATCCAGAAGTGTCGGTAACTGTACATTCCCATTGCCCTTACTTTTGCTCATGCCAATAGGTACTCTACTCTCTTCTACAAGAAAACACTGCATATGAACGACACGTCTTCTTGGACTTCAGCTGGCGTTAACCAAGAGAGCCATCTACCTCTACAGACCATCTTCCTTCCATCAAGCGCTCCTTCCTGCCTTCTGTAATTGGATAAAGGAATCAGCTGAGGCCTACGGAGAGAAGATGGACCAATTGGTACGTTTGATGGCACAGTGTTGCGGTAACGTGTCTTTTTTCCACACCTTTTGACCGGGAATCAAATTACCCAACAGTAAGGAAGGAGGCTCAGGGGCGAATTTGCTAACCCGGTCGCGTTTGTAGTCTGATATTTTGTCTCCCCGGTCGTGAAACGAACACAAAATGGGGGACCGGGGGATGAGAGGGGAGTCTTTTGACTGCCAACAGTTGCGTGAAAGATGCCGTATTCAATTACTGCGTGTCTGGGATCCTCAAATTCTCGGCGTCGACTTCTTAATACATCTACTTGCTCCAAAAGAGAACGGTACATCAAAATGTGGAAGTAAAAAGGACGAGTGTAGTGCATATATCCGAAATGTATAATCATTAATATTAACAGAAGACATAGGTGGACTGGCCCTGTGGCGTGCACCAGATAGGAAGGAAGATTATATTTAGATGGTCTTTAATAGTAAAGTGAAGTTGAGAGACTTGTAAGGTAGCCAAAACAGATATGATAACAATAAACTGAGAGATGACCTGAAATTGGTAAGGATGATCAACATTGGACTGTACTTATCCAGTATGGCACAATCTTCTATTGCTGCAGTCTCCAGTTGCTGCATAATATCCCCTTGCTGTACAGTGTCTTGTTGCTACACAGTCTTCTGCTGTTGCACAGTATTTTGCTGTTGCACAGTCTTCTGTAGTTGCATAGTCTTCTGTTGTTGCATTATATCTCCTTGCTGGACAGTGTCCTGTTTTTGCACAAGTCTTATGCTGTTGCATAGTCTTCTGCTGCTGCACAGTCTTCTTCTGTTGCATAGTCTCCTGTTGTTGCATAGTTTTCTGCTGTTCTATAGTCTTCTATTGATGTATTATATCTCCTTGCTGGACAGTGTCCTGTTATTGCACAAGTCTTATGCTGTTGCACAGACTTCTCTTGTTGCATAGTCTCCCTTTGTTGCATTGTCTTCCGTTGTTACATTGTCTTCTGCTGCTGCATAGTCTTTTGCTGCTACATAGTCTTCTGCTGTTGCATAGTATTATGTTGTTACATAGTCCTCTGTTGTTGCATAGTCTTATGTTGTTGCATTATATCTTATTGCTGGACAGTGTCCTGTTACTGCAGAAGTCTTATGCTGTTGCATAGTCTTCCGTTGTTGCATAGTCTTCCGTTGTTGCATAGTCTTCTGCTGCTGCATACTCTTCTGGTGCTGAATAGTCTCCTGTTATGGCATATTCTTCTGTTGTTGCATAGTCTTCTGTTGTTGCATTATATATCTCCTTGCTGGACAGTGTCCTGTTTCTGCACAAGTCTTATGCTATTGCACAGACTTCTCTTCTTATAAAGTCTTCCGTTGTTGCATAGTCTTGTGTTGTTACATAGTCTCCTGCTGCTGTTGCATAGTCTTCTGCTGTTGCATAGTCTTGTGTTGTTACATAATCTTCTGTTGTTGCGTAGCCTTATGTTGTTGCATTATATTTTCTTGCTGGACAGTGTCCTGTTACTGCAGAAGTCTTATGCTGTTGCACAGTCTTCCCTTGTTGCATAGTCTCCCTTTTTTGTTGCATTGTCTTCCGTTGTTGCATAGTCTTCTGCTGCTGCATAGTCTTCTGCTGCTGCATAGTCTTCTGCTGTTGCATAGTCTTATGTTGTTGCATAGTCTTATGTTGTTGCATTATATCTCTTTGCTGGACAGTGTCCTTACTGCACAAGTCTTCTGCTGCTGCACAGTCTTCTGATGTTGCATATTCTCTTCCACAACTAGAAGGAGCGCAAGGAAGTATGGGTCAATTGAAATTTCAGGTAACACCAAGACAAACATTTAGATGTCGAGATGATAACAAGACCAGACTCTTGGAAGCGTGTCGAGAAATGACCGAGAACAAGAAAGACCGCTGGAAATTGTAGATGGGATTGAGAGCTACCCTCCTAGACTATATGTCGTATTCAGAAGTACTGAAAGGGGTAAGTTCTGTTTGTTTATTGATGGGTCTTACTTAATGTGCAAGAAATATTTTTAGTTTGCTTTAATGTTTTCTTTATTTCTGTTTATAAATTCGAGATCTAGAAGAGAAAAGATTTTCCCTTAACTACAATGTGACAACAATAGCCACTATGTCATCTGACAGGCTTCTTATTTGGTATTTTTTTATTATTTTACGTGATGAATACACATTGATAAATGGGGGAACCCCCTAAAGAAGCCGCCTCCACCGGCATACATTCATGTGGTATGCGCTTATGTCCTGGTGCTTTTAAACAATAAACCAGGACATTTCCTCAGAATTTCGGTTCCCCCGTTTATTATGTACTATTTTTTTAAATTTTTTGTTTTACAATTTACATTAAGATAAAAAATAAATTTATAAAAACTTTACACTGGTATTTAAGATTACACTAATTTTGATTTATAGCTATAGGTACCTTGGTTGTTCTGATTTCCAACGTTTCCAAAACATTAGTATCGAGGATTACATATGAAAAAGTTGAAGATAAAGGGTGAGTAATGTAAGTAGGAATAGGATATAGTGTTATTATATGTTGACGAATTATTAATTTGGTTGAACAGATCAAAGATTGGTTTACAAATTATTAGGGTGGGTTATAGGTTCATTGATTGATTGAGTTGGTGTTTCAAGTCCACTTTATGCACAGTATGGCTAATCGGGACTGGACCTACAGTTTAAAGTGACATCCAAACCACTATGTGCCTCCACCGGGAATCGAACCTGGAACCCTTTGATTACAAGGCGCTACCGGGTGGGTTATAGGATTGGTTATATAAAGAAGATATGTATGGAGTAAGAAGGTGGTGCACAAGGTTGAAGACACTAACGAAGTGCACCCATGAACACGGCGGAACTCGAACCCGGGAACTTCAATGGCGAGATCGAACCACTTACCCGCTCAACCACTCAGCCGGCCTGTTTTGCAAATGGAGCCAAAACCGAGAACGAGAGGGTATTCTTCACTGGCGAGACGAGACGAGACGAGACCAGGCACTATCCCTACCATCTGCTTTCTGGATGCGCTACGCTAACCACATCGATGCCGAAGCTAGTACTGTTGCTATAGAAACAGAATAATAGGTAAAATCCGGTCTCTATTGTTAAGACAATAAAAGTTCAAAGAGATACAGCTGAACAATCAATCACAGACAGCTTCGGATAAAAGTTTCTGCAAAAGCTCAAGAACCATACGCTAAAAGAGAATTATTGGAGAGTTTGCAGAATGGTCAATTACAGAGAAGATTTACTGGAAAGAATACTACTCTATGTAACAACATATAGGCTACCAAACGATAATAAACTTTCAAGAAACTCGTTAACAACCCTTTTTACATGTCGACTAAATAATACCCTCATCCCGAAAGACTTACACCCATGCTACCAGGGTGTTTCAACTGAAGGAAGATCTGATAATATTATCTATGAATGTCGACTTTATATAACTACGCTTGATCGTTTCCTACCTAACCAACTCTCTAGCCTTCTTAAACCCGAAGATTTGTGGCTGCGCAACACAAGCCTTCCATCTGTTCCTACCCTGGGTAAAATCAATTCAACCGATTTCCTTTAGGTCCATCTCAACTTGGCCTTCCTACAGGTCTCTTACCATCAGGTTTCCCAACAAGAATCTTGTAAACTCTTCGTACCGCATGGTCTGCCACCAAAATCTTCTTGATTTAATTATTCTTATAATTTGGACAGGAATACAAATTGTGCAGTTCTAAATTATGCAACCTTCTCCACTCACAGTCTCCTCGTGCCTTTTAGGTCCAAAGATATTTCTAAGGATTTTATTTTCAAATACTCTTAATTTATATTCCTAGTTTAATCGTTTAATAAAAGAATTAAAATAGTTTTTGTGTTTTGTCTTTTCGAGACCCAGAAATAAAAGAAGCAGGATATTATGGGTCAGATTCCAACTACAAAAATAATAAATAAACAATTATATTATAAGAGAAAACATTATATTATAAAATTATGAAATGTAAAAAAATGCAAATGGTGCATGAAGACAAATAAATATTAAAAATGAAATAGTAATTTGTGTAGAGTGACATTCTTTGAATTTCATCCTTCTGTGTTCCTCAAGTTGAGACAAAAGGGAGAGAGAGAGAAAGAAGAGATAAACAGAGAGAGAGAGAACGAAAGCATAGAACAAGCTCTCTCCCCTTCCCCTTCTGCTGACTGAAGCGAATGAAGATTAAGTGTTTGCAGTAAATAGCGCCTGATTTGGCTGTTGTTGGCGCTGCTACCACTATGTGAAACAACGGGTGGAACTTTCTGGGACGCTGATAAGGAGTTCTTCGTGGGAGGAAAACGTGCTCGGGAAAAAAAGGACAAGGAAGCAGGGGGGGGGGGAGACGAAAGGAAACGAAATGGGAGGGTAAGAAATTAAGGGACAAAAGAGATTGGTTGAACAGAGAGAAAATCTAGATCTTTCGGAACGGTGTTGGTGTCCAAGTCAAGATGTTGCGGGCGAAGAGTTCTTGTTGGGAGCGCAACACAGGGTGAACTTGGAAAGAAGCAAGAGAAGGTGGATGTTTTATAGTTTTTTGTGACAACGAAAGTTTACGAAAGGAAACACAAAATTTGTTATTATGGCACAAATACAACTGATTTTTAATAAATATTTTCTGTTCACAGTGCATGTTGGACGTAAATAAGCGATAATGAAATTATTTCATTGTCGTACGTGATGATATAACTTTCAAAAGACGTCTCAGCGGATCAGCACGTTGAGTGATCTACTCGCAAATTTCCACAGCGAAATTCGCAATAAGCCACAACGCGATACGCACACTTTCAGCTGCGTTTTTCTCGGCTCCATACTTTGGGGGGGAGGGGGTAAGAAATTTTGCTCCAAATCACTAACTTCATATATTTCAATTAAGTCTATATGTTTTCTATTAATCTATAACTGTCATTCTAATTCTGCCATGGGTATATATGCTATTTGTTAGTGTCCCTTCACACTGTCATAAATTCGTAATTCATATAGATCGTCGCGATTAGATCAAAGAGGAAGATAGGTGACGTAAATTAGGAAAACTATGAAAATATATACTGAATTGTATGTGCAGTTCCGATTACTCCTTGTGCATAAATAGGAATTGGATTGGACACCAAAAATCTGTCTTTCTCGATGTCGTAGTGGAAACGTCGTTGCCTTGTAATGAAGGTGGCCCGGTCGAGCGGTTTGGAACCCACTTTAAACTGTAGGTCCAGTCCCGATTAGCCTGTGTGTCCATAAAGTGGACTTAAAGCAAACGCTCAAGCTCAAACTCAAAAACACACACACAAAAAAAATGTTCTGGGTCGAACAGGAAAGAGGCATCGTCCAGTTGTGAAGTCGAATGATACCAAGCATGCGGACATGTAAGAATGCTGATGCCAGCAAAGGGCAAAGGGTTGGGGACTTTGACAGCCGACGGATCGCCGGAATTCGAGCGAGATGCATTGCCAAGGAGCACTCCATCCTTGGCCTCCTACCCTCCGCCATGCCTCAATGTCCATCCGAGGCAAATTGCTTTCTGGCTTCCGTCTCCCATCCTCTCGCTTGTCTCCCTCCAAGATCACGAAAAAATAAAGCGGGGTTGTTACAGCTACGCAGAGAATCCCAATGTGTCGATTGGTACAAATATGTTGACTCCAAAGTACATATACTGCTAAGGATGTACTTGGGTGCAGAAAAAATATACAACAAATGCATCTAAGGGTACTTTTACATATGTTGTACCGTGTGAGGCGCTAAAATTCATCAGTTGAGAAGATCAGACTCGATCATTTCAGATAAACCACAATTACATGTTCGACGTGCCAAAAATGCATAATCTTATTTTGATGCAAGTATTGAGCTCTGTGTGTGTACCTAGAAATAAGACCATGGCTTAAACATCGATAGGAGAACGAGGCAGGCCCTTCTAGGTTTGACGGAGAACGATAGAGAAGCTGCCTATTGAAAAGTGTCTCGTTCCAAGTGGTCATTAGTTTCTATTATTTTTATTTATCCAACCTAAAGTAAATCGTAAAAGCATATGAAAATTTTGCCTAAATAAAATTGCTTTGTGGTGTAGTCACCATGGCCGTCGTTAGCGTGGGACAGGTGGACGCATCCCATCAATTAATCCTGAAAAAATCAACAATGTATACGTGAGATATTGGCACATTGTGAAGCTAATAATTCAAAGGTGGACGCTTATGGAGATGACTGTTTTGTAATGAGTACTCGGAAATTGGTGGTCTAAAAATTTTCCCCATATCTCTTCTTGCTCGCTATCAAAGTCGGTGTTACAGTAAAATTTTACTAATTGTTAGCATTGCGACCAGTGCACCACTAGAACGTCAAGACCACCAAACTTGGCGTTGATTACACACTAGTCTTATTAAAAGCCACTAAAGTTTCCCGACTGAAACTACAGGTCCAGTTCCTAGTAAATTACACTTTGTATACACCGGATGTACCAAACTATAATCCGGGCATTTTTTCCATTTCCTATTGGACCTTCTTGTTCTTCCGGTCGTGCAATTTGAGTATTCGGCTCTCGATGTCACTACCCTATAGTTTCTAGGTTTGAGTCCTAAGTCACTTGTAAGGAACCTTAGAAACGTTCTGCTAGATAGCCACATACTTTCCTCTGAACGTTTCAGTAGTTTCCTAGATTTTACTAAAGAAGTATAATTCAGGTACTCAAGTCATCCACTCTTTCCTGGATGCTTGTGGACTTATTTGTGCTTCTGGTTAGTTATACAGTATTATAACACTTTTAAATTGTCCTCTTATGTATTTCCTAACTTTTTTTCTAACCACCATATGTAAAATGTAAGAACACTTATTGTATTTTCAAATGGTAAAATCCGTATACAATCAGTGCCGACAGTGATATTATTTTGATTGAGGAATTTGTTAAAGAATTATATTGTTGTTGACCTACAAAGTTATTGGTTTGCACAATCGATAACTTACAAAGACCAAACTTTACACCCCTTGCATCCATGCCATAGGATAAACAGCAAAATCTTTCTCACCCCACATCCCTTTGCATACGCCCCACCAAAAACTTCCCCAAACACAAGAGAAAGTTTAAAGGATCGTTATTTCCTGATCGCTTCAAACATTCTGCGCACAATAACGCTTGATTTTTGGTCGATTCTTTGTATTTGGAAGCGCCTGACTAAATTGCCGCCTCAAAAGCGACAAACGACTCTGTTGTGAAGGAGGCGGTGATTGGGGTCAAATATGTCTCGTCGGGTAATACCTCCTCCTCAGAAATCGCGGCCGCTGCGAAAATTCAGTTTGCGCGTTGCGAGATGTTCGCTAGTGTGAGTCTGTCCGGATGCTGAGGGGAACATCAGCACGAGGGCAAGGAGCAAGAGAGAGAGAGAGAGAGATGAATGAAGGGAAAAAGAGGACCTTTAAATGGTTCGCAGAATGACTGGTGATTATGTTCATGGAAGTCATAATGAGGGAACCACCTCCGAGGGGAATTCCCTCAAAATGGCGTCACTTTGTCTCCGTGGTAACTCAGTGCCTTTTGTTACAACAAATCTCTCGTTTCTGCCGCTTTTTGGGTCGTCCCGGGGGCATTCCCTCGCACGGCTCCGAAGTGTATGTATGTGCGAGTGTGGGGTGGAGGATTGTTCTGCTTGAAATCAAGGGTCTCTTCACGGAATGGCTTCCGAGGAAAGTGAAACGAATGTCAAGTTTCCGCTGGGAACTTTGGAGAGTTTTTATTGGTGCCAGCTCGGGCTTTGCTTGCTCCAATCACTATGCATTGTCTTTCAAAGTTTTGCATAAACACTCCTCTCCCATTCACGTTAATGATAACATTATTATCATTGAATCTTATTTGGAACAATACTATGAGATTGTTTGATTTAATGATGATGGTAATAAGAAGATGAAAATATACAATAATAATAGATTAAGCCGACCTTCGTGGCGGAGTGATAAGCACCGAGAGATGCGACGTCATGGGTCTCGGTTTCGAATCCCGGCCTGGGCATGAGAGTTCTTTGTGAGTGTGCCTTCATCAAATCATCATTTATCCTCATCTTCGCAATTAGCTAAAAGTGGCATAAAAGCGAAGTAAGATAAACCAAATCAATCAATAATAGGTTATTAGACACTAATTATAGTAGGATTTATTTACAAGGCTGCGTAAAGGTATTGTTTTCATAGTAAGATGGAAAATATGGAACTTATATAAGATGTTAAACTAGGCAATGCTAGGTAAATATTAGGAGTAGGAAGCTGGGAAGAAGGGTGATATACGTGGGAAGCTAGACCAGGCAGTACCTGGTACCAAAGGAAGTAAGGAGAAGTCAGAAATACCTGGTAAAAATGGAAGATGTTAAACTAGGAAACACTATGTATGCATTAGGAATAGGAAGCTGGGAAGAAGGATAGAATACATGAGAAGCTAGACCAGGCAGTACCTGGTACCAAAGGAAGTAAGAAGAAGTCAGAAGTAAAAAAATCATAATATATTGTTTGAGGGAGAATAATAAAATTTAATTCATAGTTATTGAAAAATCAGATCCCGTAAACGGAAACCTAAAGTCATTATCAAGTGTCAAATAACAACGCTTTTCTCTGGACTGTCACGCAGAAAGTCGACCATTCAGTTGTTCCTCGGTGTTTTCGGATTGCAGATTTACAGGCCCGACATCTGGCGACAGTATTTTCCGTTAATCACGGTCCTTGTAACAAGGTCTGCGGTTACGCAATGCTAAATTAAAAATGGCCCGACTCTCCCTTGGCGTGTTACGCCCCGTGTTGGGCCAAGGATGCCTGACATCGGTCGCAACACCTTGGAGACCCAAGTGCTTGCATCGGCCGTGTTTCGACCGTTAATAATGGATGAGTGTCAGGCATGGACCCGGTCACGGAAAATTCCTGAAGCCGCTTTTTCGAAGCTTGCTCCATTTTTTAAGCGTGCACCTCGGCTCGCCCTGTGATTTACGCACTACTTTCGAAAAACAGGGACTCGACACGGACTATTTTTAACCTCACTATATGGCTACTGGAGAAAGGAAGCGTCATGGTTGCATGTCCAATCGGATTACTTTGTTGTATAGGCTCTGCGAAGAAGTTTATGTTGTCCATGTTTTTCAGTAATGACGGCGGATTTTGATGGAATATTATACGCTAGTGCGGCCAATAATTTTGCTGAGGATATGTACAGTCACCGGAAATAAAAGGTACACCTAGATCCTGAAATACTCGCTTCCCTGGAAGGCGTTGTGTGTTGCCTAACTCTAAGGCGGTGCTAGAAGTTGAAATTGAAAATTTGCTATTAAAATTAAAAGTTGCTCCGAAATCTCATATTTGCAAGGATCTACGACAAATATCACAATTATGTTTCATAACTGCTGTCACAATCCTTAAACTTACCCTTGCGATGAAAAATTCAATGCTATAGAATAGGCTAAGACCATGTGACAACTTTATTTGGACTCAATCGTTCTTTGTTGTCTGCTGTTGACGTCACCACTACTACCAATGCTCACGGTGCAACCTGATTTTGACCTATCAGCAGTATTTCTTCAAGGTCAATTTCCATCCGTTACATCAACACTGTCAAGCTACTTTTCCTCTTGTAGTTACCCTTAACAGGTACAAAACAAAACATATGGCAGAATCCACTTTATGTTTCCCGCGCAAAGCTTCTGGAATGGCGAACATTACAGTCCTTGCTTGAAAGTTACGGGTACTAATTTGGAAGCGACAGAGTTTCTTGTCATGGAGTGCAAGAGAGAGTTAAAGGATATTCTTGCGGGTTATTCTCGACACCGAAAACTTCTCCACCGTGGAAGGATTTTGAACATCTTTTGGTAGTGCTTAACCTTGTTGTTGCATTACTCCCCTCACTGCGACCTAGATGAACTTATAGGAGGAGAATATTCGAGGCGCTCTGTTAGTCTTTGTGCAGCCGACGACATAAGTAATGGTAGACGAATTGTCCATGACCAAGTTCAATCACTGTTTTCGGTTTCTTGAGTTGAAATAAAATCGCAATATGCAAAGAAGAACTACTTCAGCATCAATACAATTTGGTTCCTAGCCCTCCCCGTTGGAGTAGTGGGAAAAACGTTGTCTTGTAATCAAGGGGTCCCGGTTTCGATACCCGGTGGAGGCACATAGTGGCTCAGATACCAGTTTAAATTGTAGGGCCAGTCCCGATTAGCCTTCTATGTATAATGTGGATTTAAAACAAAACTAAAACTATTTGGTTCCTTAAAACATCATAGGTAAAAATATAATTTACTCCACACACAATTGCGACATGTCACGTTATCAGTACCACGCTCCGGCCGCCATTAATCCCAGCCTTATAACTTTACTGCAAACTTTAATAATAATATTAGGTTAAATCAGTGCACGTAGTAAGGAGGGATGTGGGAGATGGTATAACCCAGATAGGAAAATATTCACCAAGCATCCCCTACAGATGTCTCATTTTCACCATAATAAACCATAGGAGCATCCCCCCCCGCTAACCCCAAAGTTCGACCAATAATCTCCCAGCTATCATTTTCCACTTCAACCGCTAGGCTAAACAAGTAATTACATAGTGGTAGTGGGGGTGTCATTGTTGTATTATTTATTTTACGTCACTTTTTGGCAAACCGCATGATGCAGATGTGTGATGTAGATGCAATGGATGAAGGGACAACGAACATCCACGCCCAGGAGGGACCCGAACCCGGGAACTTCTGGGACGAGATCACTTAACTCCCTCGACCACCGAGCCGGCGTGGTGGTTGATGGCGGTGATATAACATGGCAACCATCATGGTAAGATCTGCACCTCATAAGCATCCCCTGATCCTGGCGTATCCTACGGGGGGTGAATCCCGATAGCACCCCCCTTTAAGTACGCCACTGCCTGTACCATCAAGCATCTCCTCTTCCATGACTCTTCGCAATCTCAATTGAACGGACGATCGCAAGCTGCATTACAACGGGAGGGCGATCTCCAATACGCGGATGACTCAAAATGACATGATGTACGTTTTACGGCGGCCCGAGTGGATTTCTATGGAAGGGTAACTAGGTTTGGGGGATGCCATTACCCGGGAAAAGGGATGAGATCTGTTTGAGAAAGCTACCCCTGGTGGAAACTTCTAACTCTCCCCCGTCTATTGAGTACATAATGTCTCCAAAACTCGCGTGTATGTGGATGCCGAAGCGGGTGGACTTGAAAGACAAGGGGAAAAAACGTAATGGGAAAGAGGGAAGGAGCTAATGCATGTAGGCCCACCGTAATAGATACCCCGGCTGAAATAATTTCGTCACTTCTCCCTGCGAAATGGCGACTGACAAGATTGTCGAACTTCATCTCTTTGCCTTCACTACAATACCCTCCCCACACACCCCTAATCTGGAGATTCCCCGCCGAACCGCAATGGCGATATTCAATCGTCTTTTGCGCGTGGGGCTGTAGAAAAGCGCGGGATAATCTTGTTACTTTCGTATGCATTATTATGATTGAAATAAGCTCGTTCCTTCGCCGGCGAATGGGCAGTTCATAGGATGAAAGTTCCTGCGTATGACTTTACGTTAGGTTCGAATGATCCCGGGTTTGATGCTGGTCCAGCCAGAACTTCGGACATGACGTGGCTACCTCCTCTCTACGAAGATCAGATTATCAGTTCGGCATTATAGGCTATAAGGTTTATCCTCAGTGGCGCCAACTTATGCGGGGCTCTAGCCAACACAATTAATTTAGAAAAAAAGGCCCCGCACTAAAAGGTAACGGTAAAGTATCCCTTGCATATAGCTCTGTGCCATGAAGGCACATTTAGGGGTTGTGGGGGTAGGGCGCCACACATTCTCACCTCGGCCATTTTGGAGGTGACGTGATCAGCGTCACGTTCCCGCTTCCTTTACACCGCCAGGGTTGCCCCCAGGTACCGATTTGAGGCTGGGTGAGCCCTAGAGCCGCTTTATGTGGCAACAAGGCTGGAAAAATTCCGATCTTAGAACACTCCGGGAATCGAACCCGGGTCTCCAGCTACCTATTCGGTAGTATCCCTCGTTTTCTAAACTTTTTTTCAATTTTCACATTTTGCTTTTTCTTAATTCTCAGTTATTCGAATTTCGACAAACATAAACATCCATGTCTTACCCGGGATTCGAACTAGGGTACCCTGGCGTCACAGCACACTGTGCTAACCACTCCGCCACGGAGGTCTTCCCCGACTAGACCTCTGCGGTTCTTTGCGAGTGTCCTTATCTTCGCGATTAGCAAAACTTTCAGAAATGCGAAATTAAAATAAACCAAATTAATCAACCGATCAATAACTCCACTCCGTCCTATCCTACCTGTCGTGAAAAAAAGGGGACGGGATAAATGGTATATTTTAATATTGGCCATTTAAAAAGGTGAATACTTTTCACAAACATACAAATTTCTGGGTACGCCACTGGATATTCCTCATGCGTGCCTGATCCTCTACGTACAAGGGATTTTTGCAAACCGTGGCCAGGGAGAAGAAATGGCTGCAGCGAAAGAGAGGGGGAGGAGGGAAGGGAAATTCTCTTTTGTCTTCGGAAAAGAAGAAAGGACTCCGAAGGAGGACTTAGTTCCTTGTTCGTATTGGAAAAGGTGCTGAGGGGGTATCAATATTTATTAGCGGGTGACGGATGGGCCGACAGAAGACTGGATTGAAGCCCGACTCAACAGGGGCACAGAGGAAGAAAGGGAGCGAAGAGGAGGAGGAAGAAGATTGAGATGGAAGTGAAGTGGATCCGAAAGGTGGGAAGATGGAATCGAGAAGTAGATAAGGGGGAAGAAAAGAAGCACGAAAACAAATAGATAGAGACGGAGATGTTACAAGCAAGAACAATGGATGTGCGAGGGAAACATGTTGAAATATTTCGATGGAAGTTCTCTCCCGAGTTCAAGAGGCAAGTGTGAGTCTCTGCTCTCTGGTTAGAAACTGGGGAGATGCAGTATCCTTGCAAGAGGAAAGCAGGTGTATGTAATCAACACAGTCTACATCAGGTATATCCATTCCAAATTGTAACCAGGCTTTGATCTCACGTATGTATAAGTGTTCATAGGTGCGAAAAAGTAAAGTGCTCCCCTGTGCTTTGCATCACGCCATGAAGGCGTGTAGCGGGTGTAAAGTTAGGGACCCACACTTTCTTGATCACAGCAGAAGGTGGGGGTCATGTGATCAGCACCACCCCCCTGGCCGCCTTTACCCCCCAGAGTTTCCTCCAGGTACCCACTTTGTATGACGCTGGGTGGGCGCCGGAGCAGCTTGAACAGGTGGAAAAAATCCCAGTTCTCCCCCGCTGGGATCGAACCCGGGTCTCTCGCATGGTAGTCAGACGCCATAACGACTGAGCTACTGGTAGGAAAAGTTAAGTTGAAATGTCATATTTTTATTATTTCTCACTGCTACAAGTGCATAGGTGTTCCTGCAAGTAAATGTTTCTGTAGCCTACTGAATTGTCCCTGCAGGTGCATGAATGCGTCTGCCGCCTTATGGGTGTTCCTGCAGTTGCATTAGTGTTTCTGTAGTTTCATGTTTGATTTAACGTTACATTAGTGTCTCATGAGCCGGCCCCCGTGGCGGAGTGGTTAGCACATCGCGCTACGATGCCAGGGATCCCGGTCTGGGCATGGATGTTTGCGAGGGTAAATTCATCAATTTCAACGTATCATCACTCATCCCTATCTTCGTAGATCAGACAAGAAAAGTGGCACAAAAAGCGAAGTAAAATAAAGCAAATCAATCAAAAGTCTCATGTATGTTCCTGAAAATAACAGTTGCCTGCAAGTACATGCGTTTTGCTTCGAGTAGGTATACATGCTACTACAACTGCATGAGTGTTCCTGCAGCCTCATGACTGTTCTTGCAGATGCGCGAGTGTTCCTGCAGGTCCATGCGTGTTTCTACAACTACAATGTTTCTTCAAGCAAATGAGCTTTTGGGCCTCCCCTATGGCGTAGTGGTAATGCCATTGCATTGCCTTCAAGGGGTCACGGGTTCGATGAGTAGTGGAGGCTCATAATGGTTTGGATCCCACTTTAAACTGTAGGTCCACTCTCAATTAGCCTATAAGTACATAAAAGAGGATGTAAAGCAAAACATAAACTCTAAACATCAAGCAAATTATTTCTTTAGTGTTGCTTTCCTTCTAGTACGTGATGTTTCTGCAGGTTGTTGAAAGTTGATCAAGTATATGAGTAAGAAAATACAAGTACACCCAACAGCGAAAGAAACAGTAGGCGAATTGTCCAATACCATTTTCATTCGGTCTGAATTACACAATGTGATGACAATGAATTGAAATAAAGACGTCAATGAGCAGAGGTCAATCAATGCCTGCTTCGAACCAACATAGTTTCATTCCTTAAAACAACACAGGATGTAGAATAAGGAAGTAATGAAAATAGCGGTGGACAATTTGCTTACCATTATCTTTGCCGTTGACTGTACAAGTAATTCATTTTGCTGCAAGTGCATGTGTTTCGCCTCGACTACATGGGTGCAAGATACATAGCTAAGTGTTGTTTAAAGTGCAGTAGGGATTTGACCCTCGGAACCGAATCCAAAACGGGCCTCCCCGATTGCGCACTGGTAGCGTCGTTGCCTTGTAATCTAGGGGTCCCGGGTTTGATACCCGGTGGAGGCACAAAGTGGTTCGGATCCCACTATAAACTGTAGGTCCAGTCCCTTAGTCTTACTGTGCATAAAGTGGACTTAAAACACCAAACCAAACCAAAACCGAATCAAAACAGAAGTACGATGATCGCAACACTCGTAATATGAACCGTGGCTTTAGCGAGGTTCAAACCCATCACCACGTGACCACAAGGCAATGTGGCCCTCTCCAGTGACTGGTGAAACAAGTGTAAAAACCCCAGCCAGTCCGCATCTTCAATTTCAAAGGCGCCTGGTCGCCATTTGAGGTCACCCAACGCTACCGAAGGGACAGGAAACATAAGCTGGCAATTCCTTCTCCACACATCCCTCACTGTGCTAAAGGCTCTCGACAAATGTGTTCCGGAAACGCGCCTTGAAACACTTCCTGCTTATTTGTATACATCATCACCGACCGCTCCTGAGGGTTTTTTCAGTGTTGCAAGGCCATGAGGCAAGTCATTGACAAATGATTAGTTTCTGCGAGCTAAATCATGTCCAGTGAACGCTAGACATCTGTGCCATTTTGACTAATTGGTGTAGACCGTCACAAACCAAACTTCATAGTGATTAATAAATTATATATATAATCGGCTGGACCTTGGGTCTATTTCCGAAACAACCCTTTCGAAAATTATTCTCAGAATATCTTCAGTCATTAGAGGGTCCTCAAAACAGACATTTTGGAAAATTCCTGCAATTACGAGAGTGTTCCTTCAAATATATGGATATTCCTGGAAGTACATTAGTGTCTCTAAAACTGTATTACAACTACTTCTGCTACATTAACATGTTTAGGCTGCACTGTAGGTGTTATAAATGTAGATTTATGTCCCTGCAGGAACACATAGCTGTAAGTTCGCGAATGTTCCTGCAGGTACATATGTGCGTTCCTACAAATTCAGGAGTATTGCTGCAGATACAGATATGCGTTCCTGCAAGTTAATGAGTGCTCCTGCAGGTATACATAGGCGTTCCTGCAAGTTTCTTGTTGCTGCAAGTTGAGTGTTGCTGCAGGTACATATGGACATTTCTGCAAGTTCACGATGTTTATTGCAGGTACACATGGGGATTCCTGCTAGCTCATGAGTGTTCCTGCAGGTACACATGGACGTTCCTGCTAGTTTATGAGTATTCCTGCAGATACACATGGGCGCTCCTGCAGACAGACATAGGCTTTCCTGTATGTTCACGAGTGTTACTGCATTACATTGATATTATCGCAACTACAATTTCTGGTTCACATCTTATCTAAATTACACCGTTGTTAGTCTAAATGCTCTGATTTCTTTGCTTCGAAACCACAGTTCGTATATATCGTATATCTATCCATTTTTTTTCAATTATCCAGAGCTCAGAACTCTATGCAAGAGCAAAAGGTAAAATGAGAAACGAAGGGGAATTGGATAAACCTATTAAGTCCCTTCTTCTCTGTGATTTTTTCCATGTGTACACAACATGTGTGATAACTTGTTAAAGTAAACACTGGCTTTCCATTCGATGGATTCACAGTTCAAATAACTTGGTTTCGCCTACACGGCTTTGCGCCTTCGAAAAATATAATAAATATTTACACGTTTTAGCGTCCTTCAGTTGTCACCGAATCCATATGTTTATTTTAATTAAAGTTGTTTTTTTCTGTACACTTATTCGATCGCTGTTTGTGTAAGATGTGGACGTATCAAACACTGATGCGACGTATTGTGATGGATTTTTGTTGTTCAAAAAATTGCTAAATCCAAATAAAAGTGTAGGTTTGTTACTAGTGGATTATATTTTGTCTCCAATTACTGGTACATGTTTAATTTGGTTTATTTGTTCACGTATGTGGTGGAAGTTCTTGGAATCTTGCACCAACCACTTTGACCCAGTGGAGTATGGAATTATTCCGTGTGTAGGATAGGCAATGGTAGTGATCTGATGCGTGTGATAGTGTGCGTATATAAGCGGATAATAATTGTATTCAAGAGCTGCAGTGGTCTAGCCCGCGGGGCGTCTGGCTGCCAAGCGGTACACCCGGGATCGATTCCCGGGTGATTGGGCGATTTGAATGTCACCGCATCGAGCGGCTCTTGGGTTCATCCAGCCCTGGGTCCTAAAGTCACCGGAGCGTGGTGCTGACCGCCTCCACAATGACCGAGATTGCGAATGTGTGGGGCCCTACCTGAACATTCCCCTACATACATTCACTGCGTGTTGCAAAGTGCAGGGGGGTAGCTTTACAATAGAAAAGAAAGCCAACGTCTGTGGCTGAGTGGTCAGTATAACACCATGCGACGCTGGTTCTTGATTCGAATCGTAATGGTTTTACCTAGTTCATCAGCTCATTATTAATCTTCGTCGCGATTAACAGATATAAATAATGTTACAATATGGGAAAATCCTGAATATTCATATAATATCACGTTGCCCTTCTGCCCCCTAATGCTAATCGCAAGAATGAGTGTCGGGAAGTCACACATGGGGTTCCTGCAAGTTCACGAGTGTACCTGCAGGTAACCACAAGCGTTCCTGCAAGTTAATGAATGCTCCTGCAGGTACCTGCATTCATTCGTCTAAGTTCATGAATGCTCTTGCAGGTATAAATCGTCGTTCCAGTAAGTTCGTGAGTGTTGCCATCGTAATACACGGGGCAAAGTAAAACTGACGTTTTCGGCTGGGCTCGAACCTTGAACGCTTTTTGTTGCATATAATACACACACGTGCACGCACTAACTTTTACACTGTAATCTATATTACTGTAGGAATGTGTTCGCAATGTGTCATTAATTGTATGTTGTGATATAATCCTAAAAGTAAAATTAATAGAAATAAAAATCTTACACATAATCAGTATAATAATTTTGGGCTAGTAATAATAATTGTTATTGGTAATAGTAGTACGATTTCTACACCAAAAATAAGAAAGATTACTGCAATTAGGAAGAATTTTATAGAGAATTAATGTGGTGGGTCAACACACTTTGGTAAATACTAAAATTATGGTTTTCAATGTAAACCCATTAGAAGTTATAAATGAGATAGATATTTGTGCGCGGGATATGGGGAAATTCCTCCCTATGAACAAATCTTGTATGCTACATCTACCCCCTCCAGTTGCAAATATTTAACCCTGGTGTTGCGTTTTATGTACGAGAAGACAGTGAAGATACGAAAGAAGCTTCTGGAATCCTCTGCACACACTGGAAGTTTTACAAATATTACACTACACAAACGTGGGTGTCACATGTCCACTGTCCAGCTGCCAGGCTCATCTCTGGAGAAACCGCATTCGACCAGAACAACAAGGACCTCTAAAAACCGAATTAGCATTTGCGGGTAGTCCGGTCTCCCAACGCTTGCCCACTTGTCGAAATAAATCCATTGGCAACGACGTCCGTCGCAGGGACATTTCTTCGCCTCGAGGCATCTTCATCTTCTTTCCCTTCTTCACACGCCCACACGTGGTCACTCGCGATGATGGAAGGGAGGGAAAGGGAGAGAAATTAGCTTCCAGCAGGAAGTGCGTTTGGCGCTTGCAAGGACTGGAGAAACGAAGGTCGAAGGCTTTGTTCTCAGTGTTGAATCCAGGCCCTTTCCTCCGGGTGGAATATCAAACTTCACGTGGGGGAGGGAGGGGGACAATGACAAACAAATACATCAAATTATACACGTAATACTAATAAAAGCAACAGAAGAGTTTAGAGGCACCTGAGCGTGGTGTTTATTACATCATCTCAACTAAAGCCAAGATCGAGAATGTGGGTCTTCACCTCCACACCTTTTCTGCGCAGGATCCAACTTTACCTGGTCCAATATTCAGGCTGGTTTGTATCAGGCTAACTTAATAAGTTTTGGATTCTCTTTCGGGTGCTATATTCACGTGCGCGAAGCTTTCAGGCTGGTTTGTATCAGGCTAACTTAAAACTAGTCGGAAACTTCCAGAATTCCCATGTTCTATCTCGTAATGTTCGACGTTTGGCGTAGTATAAAAGCATGAATTGAACAGAATTTCTTACATCTGGTATCTGAAATTTTCCCCACATCTTATAAATTTCTTTCAAAGTTGAATAACCATAATCTAATAAATTCATGTTTGGGAGTAGCGTGTTAACAAAGCCGAAAGGTTTAATAATGGAAAATATTAACCTAATATGTTTTCATTTCATCATACATAATATAATTACAAATATTACTTTGCTTTTACGGAAGTACTAAATTTTTGCCCGCACTAGCGATTCAAAAATTCATTTAAAAAAAAAACCGCTATGCTATTCCAAAATTTGAAAAGAATTAAATCTGTTTAGAATTTCTTCTGAAGCATTCACGTGAATTTTCGCTTGGTTAGTTTTCGTTATTGTCTAGATATCTGATGGTAAAGCCAAATTTATATCACAGATCTTATTGCTTGTTTAAATCATTTGGAAGCATGTATAGTTTGCAACAGAATATAAACAAACAGTTAGAAATGCACTAAAGTATCAACGAGGCTGAAAGAATGCAAAGAAACATTGGAATGCACTAAAGTATCAACGAGGCTGAAAGAATGCAAAGAAACATTGGAATGCACTAAAGTATCAACGAGGCTGAAAGAATGTAAAGAAACATTGGAATGCACTAAAGTATCAACGAGGCTGAAAGAATGCAAAGAAACATTGGAATGCACTAAAGTATCAACGAGGCTGAAAGAATGTAAAGAAACATTGGAATGCACTAAAGTATCAACGAGGCTGAAAGAATGCAAAGAAACATTGGAATGCACTAAAGTATCAACGAGGCTGAAAGAATGTAAAGAAACATTGGATTGCACTAAAGTATCAACGAGGCTGAACGAATGTAAAGAAACATTGGAATGTACTAAAGTATCAACGAGGCTGAACGAATGTAAAGAAATATTGGAATGCACTAAACTATCAACGAGGCTGAAAGAATGTAAAGAAACATTGGAATGCACTAAAGTATCAACGAGGCTGAACGAATGTAAAGAAACATTGGAATGCACTAAAGTATCAACGAGGCTGAAATAATTTAAAGAAACATTGGAATGCACTAAAGTATCAACGAGGCTGAAAAATGCAAAGAAACATTGGAATGCACTAAAGTATCAACGAGGCTGAACGAATGTAAAGAAATATTGGAATGCACTAAAGTATCAACGAGGCTGAAAGAATGTAAAGAAACATTGGATTGCACTAAAGTATCAACGAGGCTGAACGAATGTAAAGAAACATTGGAATGCACTAAAGTATCAACGAGGCTGAAAGAATGTAAAGAAACATTGGAATGCACTAAAGTATCAACGAGGCTGAAAGAATGTAGAGAAACAGTGAAATGCACAGATTGAAATAATGTAAACAAACATTGAAATGAACTAAAGTATCACCGAGGCTGAAATAATATACAACTGAAACGTACTAATGTGGAAATGAGGCTTAATCACAAAAAAAATTCACTTAACTTCCCTGGCAGGATTTCAAGACGGATAATTATTTTTTTAAAAAATTTGGAATATCATTGTGGCTTTTCGAATTGAAAATAATTTTGGATGACTACTTTGCCGACAAAGATATGAATTAAGATTAAATACATTAGCTGCCTCCTAATCAGGGGATCTGGTTTCACTCCCATTATACGGTTCACAGCCCATACCGTCGGAGGCCCATACCACACGAGTAATTGTTTACAACGTGGACCAAGTATACCAACTTTACCAATTTCTCTCCCTTATCCTCAAACTTACACGGCTCCCTCCAACCCCCTTCTCTCCCTTATTCAATCACCCCTCCCTCCGTGAACTCTTGCTCTGGTAAGAACATTAATTAGCCCCTCACCACAATCAGTTTGAGATTCAATTTCTGGCATCTCCCAGAATTAATAGAGCAAGAAAAATGAAATTACTCCCAATCCCTGGCCCATCCTCTTTCCGCTTGCCAATTTCCTTCACATATTGGTCTTCCAGATCGCATCCCCCTCCCCCACTTCGTCCCTCATTTGCTTTCTTTCGCATCAGTACTTCCGTTCTTCCGTAGCATTCTGCTTTGTGTTCTCGAGTACATAATTTCAGCTTGCAAATAGCACAAACTTTATATTTCCTTCGCGTGTTTCTGCAGCTTTCTGAAATGCTGGTTATCACCGCGATAGTCATCCCCACTTACAATTTTTACAAAAAGAAAATAACTAATTTCATTTTGTTTCCATACTAACCATACCAGTACAAACTAAAATTCGTGTTACAAAAGACTTTTGAGGACAAGAACTACGAATTTTTTTTAGTAAGATTTCATTTTATTACTTAGGTCGTTTTTCTGTCACTTTTGGCTAATCGTGACGATGAGCATGAGTGATGATATGTATGGTGATATTGATGAAGAGACACCCAGGCCGGGATTCGAACTCGGGACCCCTGGCGTCGTAGCGTGCAGTGCTAACCTCTCCGTCACGGAGGCTGGCAAATTTTCAGTAAGAAATTTACTAAAGTGGAATTGAGGATGAATATTGTGCATTTCTTTGCGTGAGTGATATACATATCTGCATCATGTAAAGTAATTTGGAGTGTGTAAGGGATGATTTCAGTATCAGTCAATTAACACTTCAAGAGATGTTTTAAAAGATGTAGAAAATTGTAGTACAGTAAAACCTCGTTAATCGTTACCCCGACAAGCCGGACTTCGCTCAATCCGGACAGGCAAAAAAAATGAAGGCAAGGTTTTAAATGTGGCTAGAAGTCAACAAGAGTACTTCCCAAAGAAAAGGCAGTCAACCACTGATGAAATTCTGCTTCCCGCAGACTTTGTACTATACTGTATAGTGTATTTAGGCCTATGCCCTTTAAATATACCATAATAAACGCGATTTGTTGCTATAAACGGAGTTTTAATGCACTTTCTACTGTTCTTTTAGGTTATTTCAGTTAATCCGGACTTTCTTTAAACCGGTCAACTTATCCCCCCCTTAGTCCTGATTAACGAGTTTTTACTGTATCTGTATTATATGTAAATTTTATGTAACTTGATGATCCCCCTCCCACACACATAATTTAACTTCATTTAATGCTGTTAAATTATTAAAAAATGGACTTGGCTTACAAGGCCACCACTTGATAACTCGTGACCCCCAGGATATCAATTCTAGCTACGGGCCTGAATCGAACTCGATATCTCTCACATCAAAGACGAGAGCGATAGCCTTTATGCTACATGGAAGCCGAAATATACTGTCATACCAACCCTCATAGTGCACTTATAGCCAGGTAGAAAATTTTAGGTATATTCCTTCCTTTGTTCTACAAAAAACGGTAACAATTAAACCGTTATAAGTGAAAAGCCAAGGCCTAGTAACCCAAACTGGAAACTTGTAGCTACGAAATGCACTGTTGGATACGCTGCACCACACTCACATACACACACACACACACATACGTCTGTTGCACATGCAAATAACTCAATTTCCAATGCAGTTGGAATTCGATTATCTGAATTTGATGGGACTGGTACCCCCTTTACCGATAATCGAATTTTCGGAAAATCTGATGGACCTGAATTTTTTTTAGAACCTCTCACATAATAATGGCTCGTTATAACATGTAACATTACCTGGACGATTTTACATATTTTATTTGTATTGTTAATAATTGAATGTACGTACAAGGAGTGCTCAAGTCAGGACAAGACTTGAACCCAAGACCATCGAAGATTAGATCGTGAGGCGAGCGCCCAAAACTTTAAAAACATATGTAATGTTTTTAAAAATGCTTGAGTGTTAAATTGTGTTGGCATATTTCGTGGAATGTCTATCGGTGCAGGTATGAGTCTCGCAACTCCAAGATAATGAGACAGGAGTTTCTCAGGTAAACGTCCGGTCACTGCTATTACGAAATACGACAGGACAAAAAGGGCCGGCAGTGATCGGAAAAGGGTCAGATCGCTTTGAGAGAGAGAAGAGCTGGAGGTCTTGAGAGAGAGGGGTTCGAGAGATTGCGTGCTCGAACAGTAAGTTCCATCTTCCCTTGTGTGTCTGCCATTCTCAAACACGACGTATATGGGTTCATAAACATATTTCATTTCGTTTATTTAATCTGGTCAAGTGCGTACCTCAACGCAGTCCTTTTGGGGAGCATGAGCAAGCGAGTCATCAGCCATTAGGGCTACGACACGATTTGTTAATCTGGTATCGTCTTCGATACACTGAGGAGTCTCGATAGCCTATAAGAAAGCGTTAACTTATCGTGGTAGCTTCCAGTCATCTTATTAACAATTTAATTAAATCAAGTACAAATGAAAATACGATGCTTTTGTGGCTCAGCTCCTTGCAATTAAGTCGCGACTCGGCCATGAGCGTTTTTAATTACGACTCTCCCTTCATCAATTTCATGTAATCATCTCTCATCCTCATCGTCGCGATTATCCAAAAGTAGCAGAACATCGACATTAATTAACAAAATATGATAGTCGAATTATATTCATAGGTGATCTCTCAGTTGGAGCTGCACCCGACCGCGGTACGACGCCAAGGATCACGGGTTCGTATCCCGGCCTTGGCATGGGTGTTCTTTGTGAGTGCTCCTTCATCAATTTCATCATATCATCACTCATCGTCGCGATTATCCAACAAAAGTGACACAAAAGCGAATCGATCAATCAGTTGGAGCTTCATAGTGTCTCTATGCAACTCAGTCGTCGCCAAAAGGCTGTAACACCCTAATTGAAGACTAAAATTGGTAAACCCTGTAAGTGCCACAAGAATTCAAACACCGTTTCCCACGTCAAACTGTGAAATGTGCCATGCTTTATAATGTGGTAAACGTGAAATGTGGCTGGTAGCCCTCCAAGTAGTTCAAAGGGCGCGTAAAGAGGTCACTAGTGTGAACGTTCTTACGGGCTGATGTGCGGAACGATGCGATTTCCCAACACTTTCTCTTTTGGCACTTACAACGTTTTCCACTTTTAGTCCTCAATTAATGTTAACATAACAACATTAAAGGTCTCCATGCTTGGTGTGATTTGACAGCAAATAGTGTATCAAGACACTATTAAACAAGGCCAATTCCGCATTAACACCAAGAGTAGTGTTGTTTTGCCACTTTTGCACAATTGTTTGAGTAGAGAGCGAAACTAACCATTACAGTGACATAAAACGTGATATGGAGTGAAGAAGATACAACTACATGCTGAAGTATTATAGTAACGTCTGCTACACGACACTACTCGCGAAATCCAGAGAAGTAGGGAGTACAGTAATTCAGAATCAAAATATGACACTTCAGAGAGAGAAAAAAAATGTATCCTCCAACGAGCAATTCGTCTAGTTAAACGTAAGAACGACCCAATCTGTCTCACAGAGCGACGCCATATTTCGAGCATGGCGATAACATTTACAAGCCCTTCAAAAATCATGGTTCTGCGCATGCGCGGGCACGGAGAGGGTCATTTGCATAGCCGTACCTTTACAAAAAAAATGGTCGTTATCATCATCATATCCTGGACAAGACAAGAATAAAAAGAGGAAGAAATGGAGCGAGATAAAAGAGAAAGAAATTGAGAAGAAAAAAAGTGGAAAGACAAGACACATTCGCAACACTCAAAGAAGCTATTCTTGTCATCTCGAACGCAGTTACACTGTTGGCAAGTCTTTTAGGGGAAAAAATTCCAAGCACATCTTATGTCTCCCCATAGTGACGTTTGCTTGGAAAGAAGGGTCCGCTGAGGGGGCCCTGGAATATATTTTTCCTTGTCGCCCCGAGGACCTCTGTTTCTTTTTTGCGAAACATGAAAACCAGATGCAAATCCCCCCCCACTCCTCCCCTAACCCCCCCACCCCCTTGCAACCCTCTGGACCCTGACAAAAGAGCCGGCTGAAGAAAAGAAAGGCTTTCCTATCGCCGTATTGCGCCACTAAGCTGTACTCAAAAAGCGATAAAGGGACATATTCCAACCTCGAGACCCGAGCAAAGAATGACCCAAAGATGTAAGAACAACCGCGCCATTTGCCACAAGACGCTCCACAACTTTTACATGGCTACTGCAAAAAAGAAAACAGTGCCGTGCTTGCAAAACAAGAAATAAAAATCCAAACTTTTCACTCGTTACTGAGATAAATGAAATTTACACCACGTTCAGTGACTAAGTCGTTGCTTTTCGTTTTCCCGCCCATTCTTATTTTTCCCGCGCATTTCCATGCCTCACTACCAGCAACAATAGTAGACTGTAGAGCCAAGATATCGGGTCATTTATTTATTTATTTATTCCAAGTTTCAGATACAGCACTTTTAAGGCCATTTTACACTGAAAACTCTAACAAATAACAAGATCAAGCCAAGATGATTTTAGGTAAAAACAAGAAAGGTTAAATATAAACATAAGACATAAACAAGGAAACAAACAAAGATTTACATATTCATTTTTAGGGAAGATCGGAAAATGCTTTCAGGGGCAAAATGTCTATGTTTGTGGGTAGTTTATTGTAGAACTGGAACAGCCTGTGGAACAATTCAGTGTTTCGGGTCGATCGAGAGGGAACTCTGAAGTTGAATTCTGTAAGCAGAAATTCAGATCTTAACTTTCCATTGATGATTTTATAGAAAAATTTCATATCGGCCATATCGCGTCGGGTCTGCAGTAACGGAATGTTCAAAGTAGTCAGGATGTCAGGTTTCTGAAGATGCCGCAAAGAAGGAAATCTATGACGAACAATGTCGGTAAAGAAGCTGAGGACGGAATCCATGCTAGAAAGATTTGTATTGGAAGCCATGGCCCAGACTGGAGAGCAGTATTCGAGAATCGGAGAAATGAATGACTTGAAAAACAGGCTAAGAGAAGTTGGAGTATCAATTTCAGTGAATCTGTAGAGGAGGCCTAAGAGGCGCATTGCACTTTTAGTTGTAGCTGCGATGTGTTCCTTAAAGTTCAGTTTTTCATCTATGATAACACCTAGATATTTTTGGGTCGCAACTGTAGTAATATAATTGATTTCAAGAACATAATGAGAATGTATTTTGTTCTTTTTTAAAGAGAATGTGAGGGAGGAACATTTCTGCGGGTTAAGTTGTAGATTCCACTGCTTACACCATGTGACAAGTTCGGAAAGAGCATTCTGGAGAATCACAGCATCTTGTGTGGTTGGGATTTCTTTGAAAAGTTTACAGTCGTCAGCAAAGATGAGTATATTGACAAGAAGTGAGGAAAGTCTTTGAGGGAGATCGTCCATGTATAGGATGAACAAGAGAGGGCCCAAGACGCTCCCTTGTGGCACCCCAGACAAGACAGGAAGAAAATCAGAAGAGACGCCTGAAAGAGTGACACGCTGTGTCCGTGAGTGTAGATAATCCTGGATTAAGGAGAGAAATGTGCCGTGTATGTTAAATCTAGTTCGTAATTTGTGAATAAGAAGAGTATGGTTTATTTTGTCAAAGGCTTTTGAAATATCCAAGTATATCACATCTAGCTGGGAATTTTTGGAAATAGCCCTAGTGGCATGTGAAAGGAGAACTGGAAGATTAGTCAAGCAAGAGCTACCTGGAAGAAAACCGTGTTGGGCAGAACTGATATGCGGAGATGTAAATCTGAATAATCTGTCCTTAATGATTTTTTCACAGATTATAGACAGAGGTGACAGGAGTGATATTGGTCTGTATGATGTAGCACTATTTTTGTCTCCAGATTTGTGAATGGGTACAGCGTTGGCTTTCTTGAACATCTGAGGAAACACGCCTTCAGAGAAGCACCTATTTAGCAAGAGAGAGAGAGAGAGGATGAGCCAAGAAGTCGGCAGTGTTACGACTAAAGAGCGGTGTATGGGTCCTAAAGAGCGGTGTATGGGTAATGATGCAAGGAGAGATTTAACTTCTTGAGAAGAGGTTTTGATAATGGATAGAGAGTGTGAACAGATCGACTGCACGTCGGGGAGTGGGTTGGTGGGTTTTCGTGAAAGAAACTGTTAATATGCAAACAATACAGGGTTCGCCGTGATATTTATATTTGACACAAGCACCACACTGATCACTAGAAGCCAGCAGAAAACATGTGGAGGAAAGAAGTTCGGAATTGGCCTGGTTCAGATTGGAGGGTGGAAGCAATCCAAGTGCACTGTGCTACTATACTACGGGTCATTACTACTATGATACTACGGCACTATTTATAACGTACAGTTATCGGCAATAAAACCTGTCTAAGGCACTGTGTGTGTTGCCTAACTCTACGGCTGTGACTGGATTTTGATACCAAATTTTCAATAGCATGTCCTATCAAAGCCAAAAATTAGAAATAGGAGCATAAGGGTAGCAAAAATTCGTAAAGAATTGGGCCTCGTGGAATAGTTGGTTAGTACACCGGATTTGTAGTAAAATCACAAGTCTGTCGTAAGTTCGATTCCCACCACCGGCAAAAGAAATTTCACCTAAAGACGAGGGAAGAGGTGCTCTCTCAAAATGTAGTTAGAATAAGTATAGTTTAAAGCACTAGGCAATGGATAATCCAATTAACATTGCATGTTTTTTGAGACTTTAATTTTCACAATCCCAATAACACAGAAAAAAGTCAATTGTTATCGGAAATTGGTTATAAGCGAGTAAATTGACACGCTGAACACAATTTCCATTCACACTAATAGTGGAAAATTAGCATTTTACATGATATTAGTGTAGATTTACGCGCGATGAAGTTGCCTATATTTTCACTTTGAAAAATTTAAGGGTGTCACGGAGATAGCTCGCATGGGGCCTCGCGTTTCTAAAGGGGCCACAGTGGCAGATTGTTATTACGGTAAACAATCCCCCATCACAGTTTTGTCTTAAGGATAGGTACGCCATTACACTCCTCAAATTGGCAACTCCCATACTTTGAAATTAGTAATATTTTCAGTGAATTAGACACAATTTTTGAAAGATATTCTACCAAATATTCAGACCTTGTCTGAAATGTGTTGCCCTTCTTATGGATATGGTCCTGAACGATGCTATTCACAGCTTGAATAGTTCGTTCCTGGATCCTAGCCGACCTTCAATGGAGTGTATTTCGCATTTCAAGCGACAGTACCCGACAGCTTAGTGATCATTAACACAAAACTAATTAGCAACGAACCACCGTCCGGGCGAAAGTCAATTCTACTGAGAATTGGCATTTGATACGTGCGCCAGCAGGGGGGGGGGGGGGTGCGGGTGAGATTTCAACATGCAAATTCATCTCGACAAAAGAACATCGCACAAAAACTCCTTCCATTCGCACTTGCCAGCAACAAGAAACCAGAAAAGTATAGGAACTCTGCTATTCCACCCTCTCGCCCCCATTCTAACCCCCTCACAACGTTTGATTCTCTTTTTTTTGTGCCAATCTTGCTGCTATATAAACCGAAACCAGTGACGTCATTTACCCATGATGCACCATCTGGGTCCCAGGTGGCAGGTGGATAGCTTGGCGCTCAGTGACTCACCCACTGCGAGCGCTACCCCTCGCATTTGGGACACAGGGTCCAGCTTAATTATGCATGTTAATTGGTTTACAGGAGATGGCCCGAGAGGGAGGGGGGTTGTAGTGGTGTAGTGGCGGGAGTGTGGTAGGGGGGCGCTGCGGGGAGTGGTGGGGGATCTTTTGGAATTCTCCCGGACGGACACCCGACTGTCCCCCTCGAGGCTTCATTGTTCACTGCTAGGAATTTCGGACAAAAAAGGGTGAGTGTTTACACACAAAACCGCGATCTTATTTATCATGTACTGGCAACATTTTTTCTCTCCTCCAATTCTCTCTGAAAGGGTTAGGTAAGTTACTCGGAGTACGTAACCTGCTATTCATTAGAATATTAACTAACTCTGCAAATGTACTAACATTGAGTAACCTACAGCATTTACAAGGACGGATATGATCATAAGATATTATTTTATAGTGAAAATTGGAAGTTAAAAATCCAATTTCAATGCTAAGAGACTTATATTCCAAGAATTGTGGAAAATAATTTTCATATTAACAGCTTTATTTTCTACCATTAATTTTCGTCACTCGTGTCGGGATTTGTACCACGTATTCAATCATCTGTGTAAATTGGTAATGTTCATAACCTATGTAAACAAATGTTATTTATGTATGTGTAAATGTTCACATATTATTCTGGGTATATAAACAGTTTCTATTTGGTTTGTGTTGCCTATGACCAATCAATCCTCTTTATAAATGAATGTAACATGCACTAAAACAGAAATATCAGTGGCGTACCCAGGGACAGCTTTCCTTTAAGAAAAAGTATACATAAAAACCTAGACCGAAGAAGTGAATTTTCGCTGCGTGATGTGTTGTCACGTCATCCAATCCCATCGTTACTGTTATGAATCGATTTTTGTTACTTAACGTATTTTCTGCCACTTTTGGCTAATCGCGACGATGAGGATGGGTGATGATATGATGAAATTCATGAAGGGTCGAACGCGGGATCAGGGCCTCCCCGATGGCGCAGTGGTAGCGTCGTTGCCTTGTAATCAAGGGGTCCCGGGTTCGATACCCGGTGGAGGCACATAGTGGTTCGGATCCCACTTTAAACTGTAGGTCCAGTCCCGATTAGCCTTACTGTGCATAAAGTGGACTTAAAACACCAAATCGAACGCGGGATCGTAGCGCGTTGTGCTAACCCACATTAGATTGAGAACCACATATTTCCAACAACTTACACCATTTCCGTTTTTCACTACTAACAACGGAGTTGTCCTATAGCGACAGACTTTTGAATCATCCTGTATATGAGGGGGTTGAGAGCACAAGTGGCGTAACTCCGAGAAAAGGTTTGATTTTGTGTTTTAAGTCCACTTTATTCACAGAAAGGCAAATCGGGACTAGACCTACAGTTTAAAGTGGGATCCGATTCACTATATGTCTCAACCGGGTATCGAACCGTGACCCCTTCGAAAAAAGGCACATTTAGATAACTTAGTACTATGTTTACCTTTTGGAACATAGTGGTGCCTCTATGAGCAAGAATCTGAAACTTAGGAGAGACTTACTTCTAGCACTGAAATGTTGGTACTTCACACTTCTAAGTTATGCATGTACCTCAATTTTCATAAAAAGTGGAGTTACTTCACTTGCGCGCGTGTGTGTGTGTGAGAGTGAATATGTGTACATACTTTCATGTATGTAGAGTCTATTGGCCTACACATACAAACACACACTTTTACTAATATTCTGGCACCTCCTTCATCAACACTGTGCTGTGTACTTCCCTTTGAGCTCGAACCCACGAGTCCCTGGGGTGCCGCACAACAAAAGTCTTTCCTTCGATTGTTGTGGTTTCCCTGACTATATGCATGGACGCCTTACTAATCACCGATATTGAAGAGTGTCGACCATAGAGAGATGATGGCAAAAAAAACTGGCTTTTGTAGTTTGGATGAAAAAGAGGGTTGGGGGAGTTTCGAACCACCTGCCCTTACACCTTCCCGCTGCGAGGACTTGAAAGAAGCTGTATAACCACGCCCCCTGGTGTTCCGCGGCCAATTGGAAAGGCAAACAGATCCTCCCTTTCCATTCGGGCAAAAAACAATGGTTTTCCTCCGAGGGGCGCCCGCCACGTCCTAATCAGCCCGATGCGACAATACCTGTTGTTAGAGCCCAGCGTGGGACAATGGGCTGGCCCAAGTGCTGGGGAACCACACTGGGCTGCCCGAGCTTGATTACGTCGATGAGAGGAGGCCAAAGGAAATCGCCCGACTGGAAAATGCGTCTGGAAAAAGATCTCCCCCTCCCCCCCTTTTGTCTCCAGAAGATCGCTTGAGAGCCACTGCCTTGTGGACCGAGCGACGATCATAGTCAGGATTTGCCGAACGATATCAATGACCTGCACCAAGAAACCTGGAAGATGGCTGAAGTCCTAGGACAGGTAGGCCGAAAAATGCTATGAATACTAGAAACCTGAAGTGGATAATGACTCAAAGAGATGTCTTTTAAAAAAGAAACTGAGTTGGAAATACACACTTAGAGGGGCTGAAAAAGGTATGTCCTTACTTTGAAACGCCGAACGTGGGAACGACTGAAAACAAACGTTTAGAAACGCACTAAAGTGAAAATGACTCTGAAAACAAACGTTTAGAGACACACTAAAGTGAACACTGGAAACAAACGTTTTGAAACGCAGTGAAGTGGAAATGAATCTGAGAAAACTTAAACAAACGCTTGGAAACGCGCTAGAATGGAAATAACTCTGAAAACAAACGTTTAGAAACGCGCTAAAGTGAAAGTGACCCTGAGAAAACGTAAACTAATGTTTTCAAACGCATTAACATGGAAATAACTCTGAGGAGACCTAAACAAACGCTTTGAAATGATCTGAAATGAAAGATTTAATGCAAACTAGTGTTGCCCACGAGACAAGACTTTGGCCTGTCTCGTCTCGTGGAAGTCTCGTGGAAATGCTGTCTCGTCTCGAAAATATTCGTTCGTCTCATGACACATGGTCAATCTCGTCTCGTCTCGAATTTTTAAAAGCCTGTCCCGTCTCGTCCCGTGGACAACACTAATGCAAACACATTCAGGAATGAGGTTTAGGTGACATAAACAAGTGCTCAGAAATGCACTACAATTGAATTAGGCTGAAATGACATAAGCATGCACTTGCACAAGCACAAATATGGATAGAGACTGTCAGAATGGGAGAAAGTAAACTATTTAATTATTAAAATCTATGATGTAATGAAATTATAATCAACATTTTGCCGGAGGATGGAATCGAAATGCAGGAAATATTTCATTGCGTTACTTCATAAGTTGAGGTTGTAACTGACATTGTGCCTTTCTTTGCATTGATTTATTTACCGAAATAAAAAGAAACACACTGATACTCTAAATTCTAAAACAAGTAAATTGATTTTAAATTCCTTCTAGAGCGCGTGAGATTTTTCCTTCGAATATATTAATTGTCTACAGTTTTGGGGTGGAAAGTAGCTATATGTTTAGGACAAAGTGCAAGAAACGCTGTTCACATTTCTACCTACGTCAAGGAACTAGCCTGGCTGGCTACACTGCTTATCTTGAAAAAAAGGGTTAGTATTTCCCCCCCCCCCTTCCTATCTTTTTTTTTTCCGTGTTGGATGTTTCGGGAAGGATGAGGGAGCAGAAGACGAAAAAAGGCCATTAGCAGAATGAGTTTGAATCTTCGAGACCTTCTGGCTCCTCACGCTACTGCTACTCAGCCTGCCTCACGCCATGATGTTACCCCCTTTTTATCTACTAACTTAAAAACCTTACATGAATCCAATACAGGCACGCAAAAAGCCTTATGCTCTGTATTTCCTGCCTATCCTTCATTTTTCAAGCATTCGTAAATTTTTACCTTGCTTCGACTTAACCAAAGCTTTAGATTGAGTTCCTTGCACCCACAGTTAGCGTAAAATTTACAATATTGTACCGTTAAAACTTAACAGGTAATTCATAAAAACGGTACACAGCCGCTTCTATAAACAAAATGTATATTTTATCATGCATAAAGGTAGATAATGATTATAAATTGCAGTTGCGTGTAGGATAAATACGATATATTTATATATTTTTTTTTAAAAAAAACGAGCCATTAAAAGTACTTTAATTAGGCTAACTATGTTATGGTCGTAAATACTTTAAAAAAATCATGGTAATTTTATATGGTGGTTTGAGGGTAACGGAAATTAACCGTCATTTAGTCAACTTTTCAACGTATCCACGAACATGGTATCCTTTACTAAATATGGTTTTTTCCACGAAATTGATAACTAATGAGACAGTTAGTGACTATTATTAATCAGTCCTTATGAACAATCACCTACTTCTTCCGTGTGGATACATCTTCGCAAATTAGCCAAAAGCAAAGTGGCACAAAAAGCGAAGTAAAATAAAGCAAAGCTGTGGATAATAAGTGTAGAGCTGTTATCTACAGATATTTGCAGTAGTGAATGAATGAATGAGCTAAACTTTTGGGGTGCGTCGGCACGTATGAACATTTTGCACCCTTCAAAGTATGACGAAACCATCCTATTATCTAATACACTAGTTTAGTTGCGCTACAAAAAGCAGAGATAATTAATTAATCACTGGGCCATTCATTTGCATTATTTAATAGCATATTGTATTACATTACACATTGTTTATCATTCTACATTCTGATTTCTAACACCAAAATGCCAGAGAATCGAAACGCTGCTACTATTTTACTAAGATAATGCTATTGTTAGGGACATTGAATTTTCGCGATGCGCGAAATCGCGAAATGTTAAAAAAATGCAATTTTGAACATTCTGCACGTAACTACACCCCCAATGATGAAATATGCATGAGTTTTATTCGTGAAGTAATGCGAAATGTGTGCTTTTCCACGAAATGAACGATTTTTCGCGAAATAACCGTGAAATATCATCAAATTAAGTAGAAAACACGCAAAAACCGGCAATCGATGTTGTGCGCGCAAACTGTCGATTTGTAACGAAACGTTTGCCTAAAGTTTCCTACCACTTGCAGCTGAAGAACGTTTTATCTTCGATCACATCAGGAAGACGCTGCAAATTGGGATTTCCCATGCACATAATCTCAGTTTGAAAACTTCGCTCCCTGTCAAGCTGCATTCCTTTCTTCCCCCGAATATGCAATTTAGAAATGAAGTGATTTTGTGTTGATGTTTTCTTTTTGGTTCGACAGCTAAGTACTTGTGTATGTGTACAGTATATAAAAATGAAGTAGTTTATCAATTTATAGCTCTTTTGTATGTTGTTTCCTCTCATAATGAAAAAGTGTGTGCCAATTTTTTTTTCCACCGCTGGTATATACCGCTGATCTAACATTTTATTTACCGCTCTACTCAGTTTTTATTTACCATAAATTTGTCTCCCTATAGCTATTGTAATTGCAAAAGTTTTCAAATTGTCACTGCATTTTGATTGCGTTATTTTTCTGCCCTTTTACTTAATACTGTTTATATTTTTAGTGTTTACTAATTTACAATTTCATACTGTTTTAGCGTCTCTGCGGCTGAGTACATTAGCGTTAACTTCCAATTTCGCTACCGAAGGTTATGAGTTCGAGTGACTGATTTGGTTTATTTTTTAATTTTCTGCCACTTATAGCTGTCCCACTCGTGACAAAAATTTGTTCACTTATAGCTATACATCTTGTAAAGTATTCTAAGGGTAGTTATGTTCAATCAACAGTGTTTAATTTCACAATTAATTGCACAGAAACCACAAGAAAAATGTTGCTTAACTAACAGTGATGCGTCCCACCCCTGACAATGGAATGTCTCTTATTTTTGTTAAATTTTCTACATTGTTTATAACTGCAACGTTAATCAAACCAAGAATAAATGTCTGAGGAGGGGAACGTCCCGAAACGTCATATCAAAAATTGTGTTTATGTGGTTGTAAGATCCGTAAACTGAAAGGGAAGCTAAATTAACCATGTTAAGGATGCGAATTTATTAGCAAAGATGCGAATCGCGACACGAGTATTTAGTAGAATTTGCGAAACTCGTTGTAACCTTTGTAGAAGACGCAGCAGACTGGCGATTCCTGTGCGCTCTGTCTGCCTTCTCCCCGCTGCGCCGGAGTCCCTAGGGACGCCATTTTGTCCTCCCCCTTCCTACGGGATGATCCTTCCCGAAAGAAACCACGTGATGGGGAGGGAAGACGGAGCAGGGGTGAAGCGGGAGATGAAACTAAGGGAGTTCCCAGCCATCGCAAACAATCACCTCTTCCTGGAGACGGTGTAAGGGGTATCTTCGTAGCGTCGCCACCGAGTGGGCAAGGGTGGGCTTCGGCCCACTGTAAAACAGGCTTAGCCCACCCTTTTGCCCACGTTAATAGCTTACAGAGAAACTTTTCAAAAATTGTAGATTTCAATTTAATATGACGATTACTCGGTAATCGCAAAGCTAGATTTAAACAGCAGACTGCAAGGAGAAAGATCTAATGAAAGAAAAAAAGAATGGAAGACAAAAAAGAAAAAAAGAAATCAATGAAAGAAAAGAGAGAACGACAGAAAGAGAAGAAAGGGAAAAATGAGAGAGAGAGAGAGAGAGAGAGAGAGAGAGAGAGAGAGAGAGAAAGAAAGCGAAGATAAAGAGACAGAGAAATAGAAGATACAGAAAGGTATTAAGAAAGAGACAGAGAGAGAGAGATAGAGAGAGAGAGAGAGAGAGAGAGAGAGAGAGTGCGAAAATAGACAGACAAACAGAAGATACAGAAAGAAAGAAAAAAGAAAAAGGTTAGGCCTATACAGAGTCAGGGAGGGAGAATGGGAGAGAATGAAAGAAAGAGAGGCGGGCGAACACATAGAGACACGGATGTGGATAATACAAAAAAAAATAAGGAAGGAAAAAGTTATACAGAAAAAGAGAGAGAAAGAAAAACAAGAAAAATATACAGAAAAAGAGAGAAGAAATAGATAGAAAGAATTACTGAAAGAAACGTAAAAATGGATAAAATGAGTGTGTCCCACTGCCAACGTTCAGAGATCATGAGAGAGAGAGAGAGAGATTCTAATTGGTATGTCTATTGATTACGGATATTCTAATTCTGACAGAGCCTTGTGAAGTTGATGTGGACTATAATGAAGTCCTACCGAGTAAAAAAAAAAGGTAAAGTGCTCCCCTGTGCATAGCACCACGCCATGAAGGCGTATAGGGGGTGTGGAGGTAACGCCCCACACTTTCTTGATCCGGTCGCGAGTGGGGGTGATGTGATCAGCATCACGCCCCTGACCGCCTTTACCCCCCAGGGTTTCCCCCAGGTACCCATGTTATTCGACGCTGGGTGGGCGCCGGGGCCGCTTCCATCGTTAGAAAAGTTCCCGGATTTGAACCGGCCGGGGTTCGAACCCGGGACCTTTAGCATGGTAGTCAGACGCGTTACCGACTGAGCCAACTGAGGCTTAATGATATTCTTCTGAGGGTTAAGAAAGTACAGACGAGTCATGAAGTTGGGCTGGACCTTACTGACGTCCTGTCGAGGATTAATAGACCTCGGTAAGCTGAGCTTCAATAAAATCCTAATGAACTTGCGAGGTCCTGCTGTACCTTAATAAAATAGAATCGAGTCTAGATGAATCCTATGATGTCACCATGAAATTTATGAATGCATCTTACGAGATCAGGATGTATCTTATAAAGTCCGAATGGTCCTTACGAAGTCCGGATGAACCTTATGAAGTCTGGATGAACCTTATGAAATTCGATTGTAGCGTAACGAAGTCCGGATGACCTTTACGAAGTTAGGATGATCCTTATAAAGTCCGGATGAATCATATGAAGTCTGGATGAACCATATGAAGTCCAGAAGAACGTTATGAAGTCCGGATGAACCATATAAAATGCCGGATGAACCATATAAAATTCCGTATGAACCACATGAAATCCGGATGGACCTTACTCTGCAAGAATGAATGTTATATGAAGTCGTAACGTAACGAAGTTCAGCCGAGCGTTAAAACCCGGTTCCATCTTAATGAAGTTCATACTAAAGCAATCTTGATTGCGAACATTGACATCTTGAAAACAGTAAGTTAGACCACTATTAAACTTCCCAAAGTAAAAAAGATATAAAGTTCAGAAACGAGCACGATGTCGGAATGCTACTGCAAAATTACATAGTGCAATATTTGTATTAGGACACAAAAATAAGAGAAACAAAGACAAATGAGAATCGATACTCACCTATCGATGATGACGGGATCCGACGGAGTTTCGTTTCGATTTCCACAGCTTTTCTTATCACAGCATCGACTGAAAAGGCAAACAAAAGGATCAGGTATCAACAGAAATACAGAAAGTGCCATCTATTGGGAAAGATATTCGAACTGCAATGCAAACACATAACGCGTGGCATTAGGGAAACGTAATGACCAACTGTATGAAGCGTAATAGAAATGAGCACGACACAATTGAAATAAAAATGTAAATATTTGCGATACGGACTCTGTCGATGCCGTCACGGGATCCACAGTGGCGTCCAATTGTGTGTCCTTGGCTGGGTAGTTTTAGAAATAGGGCACGCGACTAAATTGCGAAAATTAGGTTTGCTTGTGACAATCGCACAGAGCTCGAAATTCATCAAATTAGGGTTGATGTATTTTTTGGTACATCAATTGACACAATGTGTAATTTGGGTCTCTTCGAAATGACCGTGGGTGATCTTCACAACTTATGCATTTTTAAGTATGGTTCAGAAATGAAATATTACAGTGAAAATCCACCATGCAACAAGAAAAGTTAAATCTATGTGTATATTTAACCTGGTAAAGTGAAAATAATATAATTTTGGCTGTAATAGATATCGAACTCTGTCAACTTTATGCACAAGTACTACAATAGAATTCTTTCTTCACGTACAGCTACAGGGGTATTTTGGAAATTCTATGTGGTTCCAGATTACTAACTCCACAATTGAAATCCAGTTGTAATTACCTTCTTTTACCAAAAATGAATTTTGGAGCTTGCACATAATTGATTTTCGGCTCCAGAATATTTCAGGGGGCTCAAGTCTACCTCCATCCCTTCTTAAATAAGTCCCGGCTGTAAACATTTTCGTTGGTTATGCTCGAGTGCTGAAACTCTTAGCTTTTAAAGATACAGGGTGTCCCAAAAGTCTCCATACATAGGGAAATACGCAATTGATGTTTCTTTTGTTGCAGGTGAACCAGGGAAATACCATTGACATGTGAAAGCCGCATCAAAATAATCCTCCTGGCTGGATCAGGTAGCAGCAGGCATGTGACAGAGGAGTCCAACAGGGGATACGGTCCTGAGAAGAGAATAACTCATGAATGAGTAGCGTGCCTGCTGCTACCTGATCCAGCCAGGAGGATTATTTTGATGCGGCTTTCGCATATCAATGGCATTTCCCTGGTTCACCTGCAACAAAAGAAACATCAATTGTGTATTTCCCATGTATGGAGACTTTTGGGACACCCTGTAGTCTCGCGTGCATCCAAAATGAGTGAGTTCTCAAATTACCTTGTAAGCCAGGATTCCGGGTTCGATCCCCGGTTGAGGCACATTGTGTTTCGGATCCCACTTTAAACTTTAGGTGCAGTCCCGATTAGCGTATCTGGGCGCACAGTACAGTTAACTTTAATAAAAACAAAAACCTGAAACTCAGACGTCACAGTATACTGTAAAAGTTTATATTTTTTGGTGAGTCTCTCTACGGGGAGACATCAGTTTCATCTAACCCTATTAATCATCGTCGCGATAAGCCAAATGTAACACAAAAGAGACGCAAGAACAACAAAATACAATAGAACACAAGAAATTCAAGTCAATTTGTGTACAAATGATTAAGGAAGTTGATAACATGTTAACGTTTACTGTCTATTTTGACGATTTTTCCCTTTATAGTGTATAGTGTCCACTTCCATCGTATTTGGTTCCTATTTTGCAAGCTGTAAATTTGCAACCCTATTTATGATATGTACACATTATATTGGCGGTGATGTTTTTTATTGATTTTGTTCGAGTTTTAAGTCTATTTTATTCACAGACAGGCTAATCAGGATTAGACCTACTGTTTAAAGTGGAATCCGAAACATTATGTGATTCCACCGGGTATCGAATCCTCGACACCTTGATTACATGGCGATGTTGTGTCGTCCCTATATGTTTGCGATTGCCCCTTCATTCATCCCATCTTATCACTAATCATCCTCATCTTCGCGACTAGCCAAAAAGGGGCAGAACAGCGAAGTAAAATAAACTAAATCAATGGATCATGTAAAAGTAGCAGAAGTAAATCCACAAATTAAATAATTTTAACGTAAAACTCTTTCACAATCCCACTACAAGGCTCTCCCTTCTACAGCCGTCTGTTTTCTACACGCTTCCTCTCTGCCTCCAATTGTTGACATATTCTTGTGAGAGCACAGTTTCAGAAAATTGCTAATAATGTATGTGTAACCTCATTTTTTTTCTGTACCATCTTGTACTATATTGTTTTGTTGTTATTATTGTTCTTTTCCTACTGCTACTGTTTCAGAATAAAATTGACATTCTGTACTGTATCTGAAACTGTTGGTAAAATAAATAAATAAATATATGTCGCTCTTAGAGGATGCACCTTTCAGGCATCAAAAAGTTAAGAGTTTTTTTATACAGTCCTTTTCAGGGTGTGCTATGTCAACCTTGCTTGCCCTTGGCTGACGCCACTGGATCACTGACTGGCACAACATATGGCCGGTATTAGCGGCGTTAATGGGTGGCAGGTGCGAGGCTCGTGTCGAAGCAAGGGATAACAGTTCACATACTCAGCGGGAGGACAAAGATCCTTTGAAAAGAGCCGTGGACGAACGATGTGCGCGGAAGAATTCCAAATATGAAGCCATTGAAAGATTTCCGAGCTTCTGGAAAGAAACCGAAGAGGAGGGGGAAGAGCAAACAGATCCGGAAGCAAATCAGGGGGAGAGAAGGCGTCGTATTCCGGCTCCGGGTTTCCGGGAGGGGGAAGAGAATTATGCAAACACCGTCTGCCTGGCTGACACCGCCCTAAGACACCGCACAATGGTCTTCCTTTCCATCTACGTATTCTCTCTCTCTACATTTGAGGAGCCCCCCTCGAGCTAAGTAATGGTAGGGGGGCTGTCCCCGATGTCTCGGGGGACACCATTCTTCCTCACCCCTCCCTTTTTGCCCCCACCCCCACCCCAGCTTCCACGCGCGAGTTAAACTCACTGACTCACACACGCGAATTCACGGAGGCTGTGCCGTGCTGACAAAACAGACGAGGATGGAGTACTCAGGATTGCTGAGATGTTTTCCACTCTCTCTCTGTCTCTCTCTCTCTCTCTCTCTCTCTCTCTCTCTCTCTCTCTCTCTCTCTCTCTTTCGTTAGCTGCTCCTGGTTGTCGCTCTTTCTGTTTTTCTTCCTTCGCGGCAATGTTGTTTCGCCTTTCATCTTTGCAGATATTCGTCCTGTGTTTCTTTGGATGCTGTCACTCCAAAATCCAATGTTTGTCTGTTCTGGATCTTCTTTCAACATCCACATGTCTTACTTACTTCTGTCCGTTTACTGTTTTCAACAGCCTACACAATTTGGGTTTCATTATCTATACCAATGTGGAAAAGAAGCATGTGCATGACGTCAGTATTCTTGAGACAAGTAGCTCATAAAAGGCAACTAGAAGTTATTGATGGTATCGAGAGGAGACGAGACTTGCCTGGTTCTTGGTCTCGTCTCGATTTACAAACATCCATCTCGTTCTCGTCTGGAGACTCGACATTGTATCATCGTACGAAAGACAAACATATTTTCTTGATAACGCTTTTTCTGTTTGACGCCTCATTTCAAACCTACGAACCTTCAAAAAACGGAATTTAATCCTGAATTTATGGAACCAAGCTGCACGTGCACATGTTTACAGTTTCCATTAAAGAACTAACTACGCCATTACTATAAACAAAAAAAATATGACCTATTTATAAACAATCAGGTAGATGCCTGATTCGGGTGCTTTGAATAAATTACATAGTATATCAGTGAGTCTATGCATAGTGAAACCGACGTATCTCCCGCCCGGGACCCTCAATTCTGGCAGTGATCCTCAGTTGCCGAGTGTACCTAACAAGCAACTTGCTTTAAACAACCAATTAGGCCTACTGCTTGGGCAAGAAGCGGCAACTTTAAAATTCCACCTCCAAAATCAGCCAGCAGGGAAACAGGATTTTGTCAAAATTAACGTTCTGCGCTGTGAATGGAGACCGGTTCTTAGCGTGGCTCTACTATAGTTCTCCTCTTGGTTTTACTGATGTCTGTCTCCTCCTCGGTTTCGTCTCGACAAGTCCGGATCTAGTCTGTTCTCGTCCCTAAATTCAGAACGAGATCATACCGAGACTTGTCTCGTCTGCTATCGTCTTTACTATAATTCATTTGCTATTTTTGCCTACTCGCAAAGACGGGGATGAAAAGTGATAAGACGAAATCGATTAAAGGACAATCGCAAACACACATGGACAGGACACAAGCAGCACAGAGAATTATACTGACTATGGGTTCATTCGCCAGAGCCTCGTTAGTTTGTAACAATGCAGTCCAGAGGTTGTACTAAAGTTTTCTTATTTTTGTTATTCAGCGTCGCTTTTCTGTCACTTTTGGCTAATGAGATTGAGTGATGATTAGTGGAAATTAATGAAGTACAAAGTTCACTCACGCCCAGGCCGGGATATGATCCCAGAGCCCCTGGCGTTGTAGCTCGCTGTGTCAATAACTCCGCCACGGGAATTGGCTGGGTCTACCATTTGGATGCTTGCGAGAAACTAAGTATGTTATTTTATGATTTCAAACTACACATTCAGTTCTGTTCTTCTGAATCTTAATAATAATACGAGTAAACATACCTGCACATGACTTCATGCGTCAGAAGAACACGACACATCTCCGGATTCTTGTCTTGGCCCTCGTACATGATGGCCTAGAAAGAGAAAAAAAGAAATAATACACAAATCAGTAAATTATTTTAGAAATAATCAAAATTGTAAAATTCAAAAAGGTTATCAGATCACATAATAAGCTAATTCCTATATGTCTATTCATATTATTATTAAAATTGGTCAATGCATTATTATTATTATATAGAAAGAAAAAAAGAAGATATAAGAATAGAGACATAAGAGCATTATCTAGCTTATGTCTTGTTAACTTCACTAAAATTTGTATGAAATAGCTGTTTTTCAAAGCAGCTAAAGAGATAGGTTTGGAAGTTAGCAAAGACGAAACTAAATATACATATGCTTACAGGCCGAAACCAAGTGTTAGGTAACAATCAAAATCTAATTATTGATAACAACTAGTTTGAACCAGTTTCCAAATTCAAATACTTGGAGTAATACTAACAAATGAAAATGATATTAAAGAGGAAATAAAAAGCAAGCTTAATTCAGGAAATGTATGTTACTTTTCTATTCATAAACTTGTCTTCTCGTTTAATATCTAAGAAACTAAAAGTTAAAATATACAAAACAGTAATTTTGCCTGTAATATTATATGGATGCGAAACTTGGTCCGTTACATTGAAAGAGGAACATAAATTGAGAGTATTTGAAAATAAGATTCTTAGGAAAATATTTGGGCCTAAAATGGATGAGGAGACAGGTGAGTGGAGAAGGTTACATAATTTAGAACTACATAATTTGTATTCATGTCCAGATATTATTAGAATGATTAAATCAAGAAGACTTAGGTGGGCAGGAAATGTGGCACGAATGGGAGAGGAAAGAAGAGTTTCCAGGATTCTTGTTGGTAAACCTGATGGTAAGAGACCAGTAGGAAGACCAAGACGAAGATGGAGGGATAATGTTGAGATGGACCTAAAGGAAAATGGGTAGGGATGGAAAACATTATATAGATCTTGCTCAGGATAGGGACAGATGGAAGGCCTGTGTTGCTGCAACCATGAACCTTCGGGTTCAAGAGGGCTAGAGAGTTAGTTAGTTAGCTAGTAATTATTTTGATGCGTATTATTAGCACTAGTGGTAACCATGAATTTTAGTAGACACCGTCAACAGCTTTGTAATCACAATCTATAGTAATCCTTACCTATATGTTAATTCTGCTGAAATAACATCATCATATTTGCAGCAGGATACAAGTATTCTTATTATTTAATGTTGGACTTAGCAAGTCTTTTGTTGGGGCCAAATTGGATTGATTTAAATCAGGTTTTCTTTTTAATCATTGATTTAAATGACTTTAAATAAATAATTTATAGAATAATGTACATAAGGATTTTGTAGATATCACAATCACTTTTGGTGAAAGTACATTAATCTCGTAATCATTTAATGGTGCTTATTAAGCTCTAAGAACGGATAAGAAAGGAAACAAAATATATGTACTGATGGTGTGAAGTTCATACGAAAGGAAATGTAATGTGCAAACTGTAAACACACTTAAATCCTCTTGATTTAAAATTCAATAATTTTTATAGGCAAAAATAACAAATATTTTTTTGTATAAATATAGTCATGTTAAACCATAAATAGTGTCAATATCATTATACTCTAAATAAATATGGCAGCTAATATTTTGCAAAGCAACATTTAGAAAATTGTCAAAATTCAGCTACAAACACTTAAAAAAATACTTAAAGTTACAATAATAAAGTATATCCAGAATGTACGTATATTATTTTCACTGGGAGAGAAGTTACTGGAATTATGTTATAGGTTTATTAACACATTCAACAAACATTTCCATAGCATGTTCATATATATAGTATCAGAAACAGAAAAATGTATATTTACATATAAACTGTTCAAAACTTTTTCCTGAGCCGTTTACTAGAAAAAGCATTTTTATAAAAAAAAGACAAAAAAAACATAGGCTATCTATATCTATGGTGCCAAAAAACATACCAGCAATTTTAAGCGTGCTTTTTTTTAAAAAAAAATAGATTTAAATAAAATAAAATCAAAAATGATTTTTTAAAATAAAAACCATGATTTTTATCCACTCTGGTTGGATATCTCTTGGATCCTCCTGTAAATATGTTCTTCATTATAGGGCGCTATTCTTAAAAATATCGACAAGTAAATAGGGAAAGGTAAATAAAAGATAAAGCTATCCTTTGGACAGTGGAGGTGATTTGATCACTATCACGCTCTGGCGGCCTTTACTTCCAGAGTTGCTCCCAGGAACCTGGAACCTCTTGACTACAAGGCGACCGTCTTCACCACTACACCATAGGAGAGACCCAACGTTCATTTGGTGGAGGGATCAAATATTGACACCATATCTACTTCTGAAATGCTAAGTTTATACGAAGTGAACTGTCGCTTTTGAGGGAACTTGTTTATAATTTCTTTTCAGCGCTCCACAGACTCGGAAACTTATTCTTACAAAGTTAAAAGTGAGGGGGCGGGATGTGTAACAAGTGCCAAAAAAACAGTTGAAAGTCTGGAAGGGTCTTGAACGGGGTGCGGAGAGGAGGGGAAGAAAGCTAACAAATTTCTGTTTTCTTTCTTTCTCCTGCAACTTTCTTGAAGTAGCAGCAATGAAGCCGAGCACAGCCACCTCATTCTTGTGACGTGTACACACAACGAGAGAGAGAAAGGCAGAGAGAGAGAAAAAAAAGACCGAAAACAAATTACAATAGCAAGAAGGTGTGCGCGAAAACGTCTGTTCTAATTAAGATTTCTTGTCAGAGGGGAAGAAAAGGGGAAGAAAGAGAAAAGAAAGCAGTCAAGAAAAAAAGAAAACAGGACGAGAAAATGAAACAAATTAATTTCGGAATTCAAGGCAGGAAAAACGTTGAAAACGATTAAAATATTATGAGCAACTTTTTTCTTGCTTGGGGGGGCCTTTTCCCCCACCCAAAAAACGTATATGAATAATTTATCTTTACGTACAGTTAATATAGCAATGCTTCTTAAGCAGAAAGAACACGCATGTCATAGAGAGAAGGCAATTAGAAAAAAGGGGGTGAAAACGAAACGTTTTCATTTTTACGACAACGAAATTAATTAGGAAAAAATGGAATAAAATACTGGGGGGCCGTTAAACTTCATGCCATCAAGAAATATTGCTAGAGTGACCCTGAATTTTTAAAACGTTAATTTGAAAGTCTCACTTCCACATCATAAATATGCAGGCTCGAATTTTTACTTAAATATCCCCAGGGATTGTTTCATTTTTTAATTTCCCCTACTTTTACCCCACCCCTAGCTGCAGAAAAAAGTTGAAAATTCGAGAATTAAATACTTCCTTTTTTTATTGTTTTCTTTGCTTCATATTCAGTTTTTCTTTCCCTATAGCTATCACTTTAATCATTATGCTGACGCTCACACTTACCCTTGCCAATATACTTCCCTGGAAGTTTGCAGACAAAAGACTGTCGAAAATTAGACTGACTTTAGAGCCCTCTAACCACCAACGATTGCGCCATAACGCTGGGCGACTTTGTGCGTAAACATTAAAAAAGTGAATCAACTTTTATTTCTTCTTTTTTTAATGGAGCAAACGGACAATCTTTGTCGTATCTCCTTTTGTCATTTCAACTATTTATTAACAGCGTAGTAATGTCCCCTTCAGGAGCGTAGTACTTGGCATTACAAGGCATGCAGATGCGATACAAGCGTCAAGCATAAAAACGGTAAAATAATGTCCAATGTGTAAAATTCTAACAGGCAATTTACGCTACATATCTTCTTTATGCCAACTGATTGCTCGTATTCTTCTTTCATTCAGTGTCGAATTTGTTCTACCCCTGTAACAATCAAGGAGACTTAGATGGGCAGGTCATGTGGCACGGATAGGAGAGGAAAGAAGAGTTTACAGAATTCTTGTTGGGAAACCTGACGGTAAGTGACCTGTAGGAAGGCCAAGACGAAGATGGAGGGATAACGTTGAGATGGACCTAAAGGATATCGGCAAGAATGGAAAAGATTGGATTGATCTTGCCCACAATAGGGACAGATGGAAGGCTTGTGTTGCTGCAGTCAAGGACGTATTTAGGGGGGTCCAGGGGGTCTGGACCCCCTGAAAGATTTATCAAGTACTAACATTAAATGATGAAAATATATATTTGTTTAGCCGTTGTTTTATAATTTCCTCTCAACTTATAGGAAGACAGGGATTATATTGGGATCATATAGCTTTGAAGGACAGGAAGGACGTAATTAGGGGGTCCTCCCCCAACAAACACCCCCTCCCCGAGAGACTTGTTAAGTACGCAAATTAAATAATGAAAATATACTCGTTTAGCATTTGTTGCAATTTTCTCTGAACTTATTGGAATACAAGGATTATGTTGGGATCATACTGCTTTGAACGACAGGAAGGACGTATTTAAGGAGGGGTCAAGGTCCGGACCCCCCGAAAGACTCACCAAGTACTAAAATTAAGAAATGAAAATATTAGCATTTGTTGGATAATCGATGGTTATTAATTTCCTCTGAATTGTTTACAAGGCAAGGATTATATTGGAATCATACGGCCTTGAATGACATTACAAAGAATATTTATGTACACTACTACTAAAAATAATATGCATACAATTTTAATCAGAAACTTACTTTTGTCCAACTACATGTAACATCATTTCGTTTTCCGATAAACATTCAATTATTCATGTATTTGACATTAATTTCATTTGCCAGGGCACTTGTTTTTATGCAAATTATTCCGACCTTAACTACAGGTAAGCTACGTAATGAATATGCGCTGTTATATCTCTATTCTTATACAGTCTTTTTACCTAATCGTGTGATAATAATATAACATTAATTTATGTATTGCAATTAATATTGATTTGATTTACAAATATTTTAACATAAACATTATTATTATTCCTGAGACACTTGGTTTGGACCCCCCCCCCCCCCCCCGAAACATATTTCTAGATACGTGCCTGGCTGCAGCCATAAACCTTCCGGTTTAAGAAGACAATAGGGTTAGTTAGTATGCATTCGAAGTCTATTTTAAGTCCACTTTGGCTCGGATAGACTAATGGTCACTGGACCTAAGTTTATCGTTATGTGTCCCCACATAAACTAAGGGCCCCTTGATTACAACGCGACAGTATTGCCCACCCATTAACCTATGAATTGAATTGAATTTATTTTAATTACTTTGTGCGAGCCGTTGGCTGTACGCACTACATGATGATTCACCTTGGTTATTCATTTGACACATGTATGAATATATGAAAAAACAAAACAAAACACATATATATTGCACAATGCTGGTTCCAGTTCACAGTTCACGTATTACAAGCTAGGGTCACTTTGTGCGATTTCTTCGTTCTTATCGCTGTCCGCTATCGCCTTTCCTCGTCGTTCCCTCACTTTCCACAAATACCTCCCCACTAGTTGCACTATCTCACTTATGATTCCTCTTCTATCACTTTCATTATTTCCCTCCCTCTTACGTTCTTAACCCACTTGTCTCGGAAATCACGCGTAGCGGGGCAGGCAGAGAGCAGATGCTCTTACGTCTTTCCCTCCCCGCACAAATAGCATATCGTTTCCCCTGCTTTATTCTTCATTTTTACTTGTTTCGATCCCCCCAGTCTTAACCACGCAATCCTTCCCCTTTCTTTTTTGCCTATCAAATTTATGTATATTGTTAGTGAAGTCTTCGTCTGTCAGTCGGCTAGTATTTCTTGTCTGTCTAAGTCCAGTAGTCTCTCTCTGATTTGATTTTCGACTGATGTATCTACCCTCCCTCCTGTTACTCCTAGGTATGTGAAACTCTTGACAGGTTCAATTACCCCCCCCCCCCCCGTAATTCCATTTCTCATGTTTGCTGAAAGTATACCCATTTTTGAACGCCATGATTTTTGTTTTTCTTTATGTTAAGTGTCATTTTGTATTTTTGGCACCCCTCGTATATGCTATTTAGTCCCCTTTGTAGCCCCTCTATTGTCTCCGACATGATTACTATATCGTCCGCATATAAGAGTACAGGTATCTCTAGCTCCCCTATAGATGGGGTTGCGCCCTGCTCCCTTGGTATTTCGTTCGCCACCCAATCTATGAAGAGAGATTGGCGACACATCCTTGTTTTAACCCAGTATGCGAGGGTTGTAATGATGATACTCTGTGGCCGTCGCAACTCACACAAAATTATACCTTTTCATATATGGCTTGTCGCGCCCTTATCACCGACATTCCTTTTTCTCGCAGTTTCCCCCACAAAAAACCCCTGTGAACTTTGTCAAACGCCTTCTCGTAATCGATGAAGCATGCGTACAATTTTTTTCGTTTCTCTTTTATTAGCCCAATTACTAATGTGTGCAGTATGAATATATTATCTAGGGTACTATGCCCTTTCCTAAATCCTGCTTGTAATTTTATCAAATATTTCTGTCCACTTTTGTATTTTACGATTTAAAATGTGCGTATATATTTT